>NC_085137.1:194666317-194761317 GCF_035046485.1 Aedes albopictus | reverse complement strand
CTAATCGCACGGCCACGAGGATCCACATGTGCAGGTTGTTGTTATACATTTTTAATGTATGCACCGTATTTATGCCCTACATAAAATGAGAGAGAGCCACATATTCAGTACCAATGTTGTGTAGGGGGTTGTGGGGCAAGATGGCCACCCTAAGCTTAGGCGCCTTGGGAGCATATACTTTCGTTAGGATGTGGCTGTTTAACACTCATCCCCTTTGTTTCATGTCTTTTCTATCTTCTTAACACAAAAAAGCATTTTATTTTGCACTACGAATGCAAAATAAATTCATTTGAAAAATTCTACTTTCGACATAGAATTTTTGCCATATGGGGCAAGATAGCCACCCCATCGGGGCAAGACGGCCACTGAGTTAAATTTTTACAATTCGTGTGCTTCAATCCCTAATAAACGTTCAATAAACCAAGGTCGAATCACCCACAACACTTTGCCTACAGAGGGTGTGGTATTTGCCAACATTTTCCTTATGATAATGTTTGAAATAAAATTGATAGAAATTTCTTTGAAAATGTTCTATGATTTGGTCCATTTTTTCAGCAAACTTGTTTCTCTCGAAACGATTTATCTGCATATACATTACTACTCTTTTCTTGCATTATACTGTAATTCAACGTCTAGTAGCGAACCCTCTTATGGCGGTTTTCTTCCAGCCCTGCGCCAAAATATTCAATGAAATCAATCATCGTTCAACACCAAATAACTTCAAAGTTGTTCTGAGGTATCATCTCTATCACAGTTAGTTAATTTTAACTGCTCCAACTAATATGAAAAAATATATTTCTGTGGTTTCGCAGTATCTCTAAATATCAATAACAATTTTGAGATTTGCTTTAGATTGGTTTTCGAATGGCGACATAGACTTTACCACAAGTGGCCATCTTGCCCCGAACGATTACGATACGTTTATCATTTTTTATATGATATAATTAATTTGAAACATTGAAATTTTATTGTCGAGGTTTAACAACAGTCACATATAGACACCATTAAAAATTAAAAATAATTTTTAAAACGATATTATTCAATTACACAGCGTAACAAAAATCAGCTTATTGTCTGTCTCAAGAGCAAACTTATGTGTCTCTGACAGATGTTGGGCCGCTGAATCCGAATCCGGGCTCAGATTTGCTCCAACACGTCACAATTTTGAGCTATACCTCAATTTATAGGGCAAAATATGCGATTTTGGGCTTTTTTGACTGCAAGTTATTAGGCATGGAAGTATATTTTTTAAGTAATCAAAAAGTTAGTTGGTCAATTAACATCTAAATTAACGACTCATGCAAAATATTTCGTTTTACCAAATCGGATTTGATAGTTTTAAGCGATTTATGTTAGGTACGATATTCCCCATACAAGTCACCATCCAAAAGTTGCATGCAAGTTTTCATACTAACATAAAATGCTTAAATCTATCAAATTTGATTAGGTACAACGAAATATTTTGCATGAGTCGTTAATTTAGATGTTAATTGACCAATTAACCTTTTGATTACTTAAAAAAATATTTCCTTGCTTAATGGCTTGCAGTCAAAAAAGCATAAAATCGCATATTTTGCCCTATAAATTGAGGTATAGCTCGAAATTGTGACGTGTTGGAGCAAATCTGAGCCCGGATTCGGATTCAGCGGCCCAAAATCCTTCGGAGACACATAAGTTTGCACTTGAGACAAAAAAATGTTACGCTGTGTTACTAATCCTTAAAATCAGATGACCTAATACTATAAGAAATCACTGTTTTTTAACACTCAAACTTTAAACACTATTTTATAGCAGATTTTTCAAACTAATAGTAACTTTTTCGCACATCATAAACATGAAGCATTGTTAATAATCACAACCCACGCAAAAAATATTTTTATGTTGCGAATTAATGCTTAAAATACAGGGTGGCCATCTTGCCCCATATGGCCATCTTGCCCCACAAACCACAAACAAAATGTAATACAGAAAGCTTCAGAAATTATAATTACACTTTGCTTATTAAACAAAATGAACTGTTTTGATGATTTCTAACCACTTCTTTCAGAATACAGCATATTGTGATCACATTTTTGTATTTCCTTCCATGATATGAAGAATAGTCGAGTACTCTAAAAATTGACTTCATTCCCCAAATTTGCAATTTGCACAAAGGTGTTTTTCGATAATTTCAACATTATTTATCACTAGATATCAAATTTTATCTAACTTTTGATTATATTCGCTTTCTGAACAAGTTGTACAAGAAATGCATTCATCAAAACCTGTGAAAAAAAATTTAGAGACGTTTGCACAACATTTTTTCTAACATCAAGTTTCTTATTTTTTAAGGTTTTCTACGGAACATAAGAACTACCACACAGTTTCTTAACTTTTCTGGACACATTTAATTTAAACTAATTATTTTTTCAGCTCATTCGATCCTCCACATGGCATAGCTTGTCATACCATAAAAACGAATGCAATAAGCTGTATAAGTAAGACATTCGTTTGCTTAATACTTATGAAACACATGTGATACAAGAATCACTGTACAATTGCGCTTGAAATGAGTGCCATACTGAAAATTCTCTCAGTTGAAGTCAGTCTTGTTGAAATTTTCTTGACACTGCGTACCGGTGTACAGGAGATTGCAGAGGCGTTTGAAAGAGAAGGTACCAGAAGGCCTCAGAAGAGTTTCAAAGGGTCTCGGGGGTGCATCAGGGGGTCTCAGAGGCCAGGCTTGGAAAGCGTCAATTTCAACACGATTCGTCACGTGAAAAGCCTCTCTCAATGTCATTCCCGATTCAATGACGATGACCAAAAGAGTCTAACAATATTCGCTCATTTGTTGGTCATGACGGAGCGTGACAAGGTTGTTAACAGGGCAATTACCAGCACATAGATGAATTTTGTTATTGTTTAAATCCTTCAAATCATAAATACATGCCTCCTCTATCTATTAAATACAACGACTAGCCTAAATTTGCTTGGACCACGGGAAAATTTTAATTTCAAAACAATATGGAAGTTTTCGTCATGACGCTTGATTATTGCGAAATGACATGACGAAGAGCGCGAGTCTCTCTCTCTCTTCTTGGCGTAACGTCCTCTCTGGGACAAAGCCTGCTTCTCAGCTTAGTGTTCTATGAGCACTTCCACAGTTATTAACTGAGAGCTTCCTCTGCCAATGACCATTTTGCATGTGTATACCGTGTGGCAGGCACGAAGATACTCTATGCCCAAGGAAGTCAAGGAAATTTCCTTTACGAAAAGATCCTGGACCGACCGGGAATCGAACCCGTCACCCTCAGCATGGTCATGCTGAATACCCGTGCGTTTACCGCCTCGGCTATATGGACGAAGAGCGCGAGTGCTCGTTTCATTTTGTGACGATGAAAAAGCCTACTTGTTCATCGTCATGGGATGGTCACGACCAATAACAGGACTGTCAGAGGCGCTCCAAGGGGTGCCAGGGGAGTTCCAGGTCTCATGGACGTTTCTGGGGGTCTCAGATGCGTTTTATGGGGGTTCTCAGGAGGGCTTCAGAGGGTTTCAGGGGCGTTTCATGGGGTTCAGGAGGTATCAGGAGGTCTTAGGGGCGTTTCAGGGTGTTTCAAAGGGTTTTCAGGGGATCTCAGGGGCGTTCAAGGGAGTATCAGGGACAGTTTTGTAACCTACCTTCGTTTTGTTGCTGCAGTCGGGTGTCAGCTTGTTTTGTTAAACTCGTGCGCTACCGTTACCTCTTAAGGGCTGTTTGCAGATCAGAAGGAATTTCTCAGCATATCTTGATGCATGGGAAATTCCTTGCCTGAATCGCTGAGGAACCGTTTTTTCTTCGACCGCAGTATGCAGTTGCGAAGAAATGGCAGTCACCGTAGAAACTTACTGCCAGGAATCGGCCAAGAAGTTTCTTGGGTGATTCCTGTTGAACTCAAAACTGGGCTTTACACACAACACGAACGGTAGAACGAAGATCAATAAACATAAAAAGGGTAAAATCAATGTCGTCAAACACGGTGACATTTTCTGATTCTAACTTTTGGCAAAGATTTCAGACAATTCCGATTATAAGTGTTAATATTTGTTTATTCACACTTGTTAAATTGAATACGACACACATATGACAAACCTGTTTTCGTTATGGAATAGGACAAGAATAACAAAGCCGAACCCCAGAATAAGAATAAGAAGAATAACAAAGAATAACTCCCGAAGACGCTATCGTGGTCAAGTGCATTAGTTTAACATTTTTGTTTCGTACTGTAATACTGTAGTCGGAGACAAAGAGAGCCGAAAATCGACGAAAAGGTGTCAAAAACTAAGATCTCTAACAAAGCTGCTTTTGGCGATTCTAACCAAATCTCATTTTTTTTGTAATCATCAGCATGCAATACTTTTTCGAATGAGTGTAATCCGTTTTGTTCTTTTTAATTCCGCCCTGTTATGGTTTGGTTATCCTTTGACATATACGCGTATTTCGACTATCTTTCTCAGTGTTCCACTTAGTGGATAATTGACACTGATGAAGATTACAAGTGGTAGTCGAAATATACATATCTGTCAAAGTGTAAGCACATGGCTGCATCAAAAGGTACGAAACTGATTACTCTCATTCGAAGAGTGTATTCTGCTTAGAGGGTTCGAAAAGTCGGTACAAGATCAATGCCATATATACTTGTTGTTTTGTACCACATATTAAAACATCATTGTAGAAATTAGGTGCAGTAGGGTTAATTGTTCGAAAAATGAATAGTCATAAGTGAGCGTGTAAAAAGTCGATCAACAGAATCGAGCAACAACAAAAAATCAGTTTTGAAACAGATGTGTTGGAAGACGGACGCGTACGCGAATTCACGACAATGACGCGGTCGGTGGGGAATTATCGTTCCCAGAATAATAAACGCTCGGCCACTTTGCGTTTGAAGAAAAGGAAGATTGTGGATTTACAGTGATTGGATTGTTAGTGTCCGGGGTGTATAATGATTGTATGCACTAGTGAGACGGTACGCGGGTATAATTCAGTGACAGGGCGCCGTCTTGACTTTTTCCGATGAATGGAGCATCAATGCGGTTGGCGGCGTCGGCTGTCTTGGATGCTTTGCGTATGTAGTGATGGAATGCCGTCCGAGGGAGGGTGGTCCAATTAGATTTGTGGAAGTGTTGCATTCATGTTGGAGATTTCAATGTTTTTTTTTTTTAAATGATTGTGCGATGATGTTGTTGATGGTACGGTTATTGGATGCTTTCATACGCTGATGATGGGGTTTGTGAATCAGGTAATGACGTACATATTTCGCAATGAAGAATCTGATTCATTCCTAGTGTGCTATGTTTTACTCGAGTAGTGAGGAAAAATAAAGCAGATAGCATAACCGTAGCCCATAAACCTAGAGTGGCGCCTTTGTTGTGATCCGTTGAGTGTCAGAAAAGTTTGCAAACACCGATTGGTTTGAGAAGTAAAGACAGACGGTTCTCCGAGGGGGGTTTGGAAACAACCTATTTATGAAGACTAATACATGGATCCACTCCAGGCGTATGAAGTAAGTAAGCCTATTGTATTATCATACTCATTGATATAATATACTTCTACTGTTCAATATTTTTATAACTCTTGATGAAACCTAAATGCGTATAATTATGGAGAAACATCAGAGAATACAAGTATGGCTGACACAATGGCCGATTCAGTCCTCTACTCACGTTTTCAAGAGCAACAATCTTGAAAATTCGAAAACGAGAGCTCTCGATTTGGAAAAGCTGCCTCTTTTTATCGTCTATCCGGAATAGAATCAGGAGAGACATTCAATCAAAAGTAGCAATTTTCTTGATCCACTAGTGCGCTGTGTTACTAATGACAAGGAGATAGATGCTCACTTCTTCCGAAATGATTCAGAAAACGTCGCGAGTCGGGTCGTGTCGCGACGCAGTTGTGTTACGTCCGGTTTGGTGGCGGCCCGATAATACAAGTGAGCAAATCCAGGATAAACAAACGCAGCTTGGTTTGATACTTCGTTCGTCAGATTTGTGCCTATTAAGTTTGTATGCAAAATTGCAATGGGATTTTTTGATGTTTCACCTTAAAGCTTGATTTTTATAAAGAAACTAGCTGTACCCGGCAAACTTTGTCTTGCCTACTGCGTTTTTTGACGTTTCAAGTCCCTAGCCAAGCCCAAGTCCCCGTTCAAAAAGTATGAAAACCCGATTTTCAAAAACTCGCAATTTTCCCATGCTTTTTGCCTCATAAACCTTCCTTGGGTGAAAACTAACAGAACAGAACTTAGACGACCCAAATCTGACCATCCGTTCGCAAGTTATGCGCGGTCCCACGTATGCCACTGCATTTTTATATATAAAGAAATATATATAATTAAGAATATGGAAGAGTGTTTGCATGCATCGAATTGGCTCAAGAACGGGCCAACGGAATCACAAAATTTTTCCACTATTGCACTCCTGGAAGGCTCCAGGAGTGTTCATACGAAAAATTAATTATGAATATCGGCCGGGAAGGCAATGAAAATGGACAATTGGAAACTTCATTTTTCGGGGTATTAGTAATTGGCGAATATAGGAAAAATATATTAATTTCTAGCTTGTTGCTTGGATAAATGAAATTTTAATTGAATGAGGGATTATGACTAAGCATCTAATTATGCACTTAAAGGCAAAAGAGAAGTCGCCACACAACATAACAAATCCAACCCAGGAGTGGGTTCGTCGATGGTTTTGAGTGATCATCGGACCTAGTTGGGTCGACACAAATTAAATCCAACTCTGGAGTGGGTTGGTCGATGGATTTAGTTCACCATCGGACCTAGTTGGGTCAAACAACATATCAAATCCAACTCTGGAGTGGGTTGGTCGATGGTTTTGAGTGACCATCGGACCTAGTTGGGTCGACAAAAGTTAAATCCAACTCTGGAGTGGGTTGGTCGATGGATTTGATTCACCATCGGACCTTGTTGGGTCAAACAACATATCAAATCCAACTCTGGAATGGGTTGGTCGATGGTTTTGAATGACCATCGGACCTAGTTGGGTCGACAAAAGTTAAATCCAACTCTGGAGTGGGTTGGTCGATGGATTTAGTTCACCATCGGACCTAGTTGGGTCAAACAACATATCAAATCCAACTCTGGATTGGGTTGGTCGATGGTTTTGAGTGATCATCGGACCTAGTTGGGTCGACAAAAGTTAAATCCAACTCTGGAGTGGGTTGGTCGATGGATTTAGTTCACCATCAGACCTAGTTGGGTCAAACAACATCAAATCTAACTCTGGAGTGGGTTGGTCGATGGTTTTGAGTGACCATCGGACCTAGTTGGGTCAAACAACATATCAAATCCAACTCTGGAGTAGGTTGGTCGATGGATTTAGTTCACCATCGGACCTAGTTGGGTCGACAAAAGTTAAATCCAACTCTGGAGTGGGTTGGTCGATGGATTTGATTCACCATCGGACCTAGTTGGGTCAAACAACATATCAAATCCAACTCTGGAATGGGTTGGTCGATGGTTTTGAGTGACCATCGGACCTAGTTGGGTCGACAAAAGTTAAATCCAACTCTGGAGTGGGTTGGTCGATGGATTTAGTTCACCATCAGACCTAGTTGGGTCAAACAACATATCAAATCCAACTCTGGAGTGGGTTGGTCGATGGTTTTGAGTGACCATCGGACCTAGTTGGGTCAAACAACATATCAAATCCAACTCTGGAGTAGGTTGGTCGATGGATTTAGTTCACCATCGGACCTAGTTGGGTCAAACAACATATCAAATCCAACTCTGGAATGGGTTGGTCGATGGTTTTGAGTGACCATCGGACCTAGTTGGGTCGAAAAAAGTTAAATCCAACTCTGGAGTGGGTTGGTCGATGGATTTAGTTCACCATCGGACCTAGTTTGGTCAAACAACACATTAAATCCAACTCTGGAGTGGGTTGGTCGATGGTTTTGAGAGACCATCGGATCTAGTTGGGACGAGAAAAGTTAAATACAACTCTTGAGTGACGTTTGACGTTTTGAGCCTGGTAAGCTCAATCCAAAATAGCAGGATCATGATCAGAGAGGAGTATATGAGCTGTGTTAGAATATGTAAATTGTAATATGTACAATAATTTGTCGAATATTTTCTGATTTTGCTGCTTGAATGACGTTTTGAGCCTGGTAAGCTCAACCCAAAATGGCAGGATCATGATCAGAGAGGACTATATGAGCTGTGTTAGAATATGTAAATTGTAATATGTACATTAATTTGTCGAATATTTTCTGATTTTGCTGCTTGAATGACGTTTTGAGCCTGGTATGCTCAATCCAAAATAGCAGGATCAAGATCAGAGAGGAGTAGATGAGCCGTGTTAGAGTATGTAAATTGTAATATATAGATTAATTTGTCTAATATTTTCTGATTTTGCTGCTTGAATGATATTTTGAGCCTGGTAAGCTCAACCCAAAATAGCAGGATCAAGATCAGAGAGGAGTAGATGAGCTGTGTTAGAGTATGTAAATTGTAATATGTATAATAATTTGTCTAATATTTTCTGATTTTGCTGCTTGAATGACGTTTTGAGCCTGGTAAGCTCATTCCAAAATAGCAGAGAGGAGTAGATGAGCTGTGTTAGAATATGTAAATTGTAATATGTACAATAATTTGTCGAATATTTTCTGATTTTGCTGCTTGAATGACGTTTTGAGCCTGGTAAGCTCAATCCAAAATAGCAGGATCAAGATCAGAGAGGAGTAGATGGGCTGTGTTAGAATATGTAAATTGTAATATGTATAATAATTTGTCTAATATTTTCTGATTTTGCTGCTTGAATGACGTTTTGAGCCTGGTAAGCTCATTCCAAAATAGCAGGATCAAGATCAGAGAGGAGTAGATGAGCTGTGTTAGAATATGTAAATTGCAATATGTATAATAATTTGTCGAATATTTCCTGATTTTGTTGCTTGAATGACATTTTGAGCCTGGTAAGCTCAACCCAAAATAGCAAGATCAAGATCAGAGAGGAGTAGATGAGCTGTGTTAGAGTATGTAAATTGCAATATGTATAATAATTTGTCGAATATTTTCTGATTTTGCTGCTTGAATGTCGTTTTGAGCCTAGTAAGCTCAACCCAAAATAGCAGGATCAAGATTAGAGAGGAGTTGATGAGGTGTGTTAGAATATGTAAATTGTAATATGTATAATAATTTGTCGAATATTTTCTGATTTTGCTGCTTGAATGACATTTTGAGCCTGGTAAGCTCAATTCAAAATAGCAGGATCAAGATCAGAGAGGAGTAGATGAGCTGTGTTAGAGTATGTAAATTGTATTGCTAATTTAGAGAAAACTTTCCGTTTTACGGTAGAACTCGGCGGCTACCGCAAAGTGGAAATTTTTCTAAAAATCCGCAATAATATGTATAATAGTTTGTCTAATATTTTCTGATTTTGCTGCTTGAATGACATTTTGAGCCTGGTAAGCTCAACCCAAAATAGCAGGATCAAAATCAGAGAGGAGTAGTTGAGCTGTGTTAGAGTATGTAAATTGTAATATGTATAATAATTTGTCTAATATTTTCTGATTTTGCTGCTTGAATGACGTTTTGAGCAGTGTCGAAAAAAATCAGCACAATGATGTTCAATTTGTGCGAAAACGAACACAAATAAACAAACACAGTTACCCATAGACACGAGGCCGAGAATGAACATGACAAAGAAGAGATGAGGCAATGACAGCGGCGTCCTGTGGTGTCATCCACTGTAGTTGAAGTTCAGTTCAGCTGAACTTCAGCTCGATGGATTCGAATATGAATATTTCAATTTGGAATTAATTTATAATGGTTTTGAGCATGAATATACCGATATGTTACCTTAATTAAATGCATTATAGTTACTTTTTGTGAGTGATGTAAAACAATTGCATTTTTTGCTTCTGCATCGTGCTCAATTAAAACGAATTAGTTGAAATTGAAAATACTGACTTTGAGTATCAGTAGGTGGTTGAAGTTCAGCAGACGGCGGTCAAAAGAATTTCGAAAGCATACATTTCTGAGAATGCCGCTCGGGTTGTCAAGACGACTATCAAAACAAAAACAAATCAACGACGCTGGCGCCGCTGGGCGTCGGTGCAGACGGCTGTAATTTGACAATTGCCGTCACTGGTTTTGAGCCTGGTAAGCTCATTCCAAAATAGCAGGATCAAGATCAGAGAGGAGTAGATGAGCTGTGTTAGAATATGTAAATTGTAATATGTACAATAACTTGTCGAATATTTTCTGATTTTGCTGCTTGAATGACATTTTGAGCCTGGTAAGCTCAATCCAAAATAGCAGGATCAAGATCAGAGAGGAATGGATGAGCTGTGTTAGAATATGTAAATTGCAATATGTATAATAATTTGTCGAATATTTCCTGATTTTGCTGCTTGAATGTCGTTTTGAGCCTAGTAAGCTCAACCCAAAATAGCAGGATCATGATCAAAGAGGAGTAGATGAGCTGTGTTAGAGTATGTAAATTGTAATATGTATAATAATTTATCGAATATTTTCTGATTTTGCTGCTTGAATGACATTTTGAGCATGGTAAACTCAACCCAAAATAGCAGGATCAAGATCAGAGAGAAGTAGATGAGGTGTGTTAGAATATGTAAATTGTAATATGTATAATAATTTGTCGAATATTTTCTGATTTTGCTGCTTGAATGACATTTTGAGCCTGGTAAGCTCAACCCAAAATAGCAGGATCATGATCAGAGAGGAGTAGATGAGGTGTGTTAGAATATGTAAATTGTATTATGTATAATAATTTGTCGAATATTTTCTGATTTTGCTGCTTGAATGACGTTTTGAGCCTGGTAAGCTCATTCCAAAATAGCAGGATCAAGATCAGAGAGGAGTAGATGAGCTGTGTTAGAATATGTAAATTGTAATATGTACAATAATTTGTCGAATATTTTCTGATTTTGCTGCTTGAATGACATTTTGAGCCTGGTAAGCTCATTCCAAAATAGCAGGATCGAGATCAGAGAAAAAAATAGATAAGCTGTATTAGAATATGTAAATTGTAGTATGTATAATAGTTTGTCGAATATTTTCTGATTTTGCTGCTTGAATTACATTTTGAGCCTGGTAAGCTCAATCCAAAATAGCAGGATCAAGATCAGAGAGGAATGGATGAGCTGTGTTAGAATATGTAAATTGCAATATGTATAATAATTTGTTGAATATTTCCTGATTTTGCTGCTTGAATGTCGTTTTGAGCCCAGTAAGCTCAACCCAAAATAGCAGGATCATGATCAAAGAGGAGTAGATGAGCTGTGTTAGAGTATGTAAATTGTAATATGTATAATAATTTGTATAATATTTCCTGATTTTGCTGCTTGAATGACATTTTGAGCATGGTAAGCTCAACCCAAAATAGCAGGATCAAGATCAGAGAGGAGTAGATGAGGTGTGTTAGAATATGTAAATTGTAATATGTATAATAATTTGTCTAATATTTTCTGATTTTGCTGCTTGAATGACGTTTTGAGCCTGGTAAGCTCAACCCAAAATAGCAGGATCAAGATCAGAGAGGAGTAGATGAGCTGTGTTAGAGTATGTAAATGATCAGAGAGGAGTACATGAGCCGTGTTAGAATATGTAAATTGTAATATGTATAATAATTTGTCGAATATTTTCTGATTTTGCTGCTTGGATGACATTTTGAGCCTGGTAAGCTCAACCTAAAATAGCAGGATCATGATCAGAGAGGAGTAGATGACCTGTGTTAGAATATGTAAATTGTAATATGTATAATAATTTGTCTAATATTTTCTGATTTTGCTGCTTGAATGACGTTTTGAGCCTAGTAAGCTCAACCCAAAATAGCAGGATCATGATCAGAGAGGAGTAGATGAGCCGTGTTAGAATATGTAAATTGTAGTATGTATAATAATTTGTCGAATATTTTCTGATTTTGCTGCTTGAATGACATTTTGAGCCTGGTAAGCTCAACCCAAAATAGCAGGATCAAGATCAGAGAGGAGTAGATGAGCTGTGAGAGTATGTAAATTGTAATATGTATAATAATTTGTCGAATATTTCCTGATTTTGCTGCTTGAATGACATTTTGAGCCTGGTAAGCTCAACCCAAAATAGCAAGATCAAGATCAGAGAGGAGTAGATGAGCTGTGTTAGAGTATGTAAATTGCAATATGTATAATAATTTGTCGAATATTTTCTGATTTTGCTGCTTGAATGTCGTTTTGAGCCTAGTAAGCTCAACCCAAAATAGCAGGATCAAGATCAGAGAGGAGTTGATGAGGTGTGTTAGAATATGTAAATTGTAATATGTATAATAATTTGTCGAATATTTTCTGATTTTGCTGCTTGAATGACATTTTGAGCCTGGTAAGCTCAACCCAAAATAGCAGGATCATGATCAGAGAGGAGTAGATGAGGTGTGTTAGAATATGTAAATTGTATTATGTATAATAATTTGTCGAATATTTTCTGATTTTGCTGCTTGAATGACATTTTGAGCCTGGTAAGCTCAACCCAAAATAGCAGGATCATGATCAGAGAGGAGTAGATGAGCCGTGTTAGAATATGTAAATTGTAATATGTATAATAATTTGTCGAATATTTTCTGATTTTGCTGCTTGAATGACATTTTGAGCCTGGTAAGCTCAACCCAAAATAGCAGGATCAAGATCAGAGAGGAGTAGATGAGCCGTGTTAGAATATGTAAATTGTAATATGTATAATAATTTGTCGAATATTTTCTGATTTTGCTGCTTGAATGACGTTTTGAGCCTGGTAAGCTCAACCCAAAATAGCAGGATCAAGATCAGAGAGGAGTAGATGAGCTGTGTTAGAGTATGTAAATGATCAGAGAGGAGTACATGAGCCGTGTTAGAATATGTAAATTGTAATATGTATAATAATTTGTCGAATATTTTCTGATTTTGCTGCTTGAATGACATTTTGAGCCTGGTAAGCTCAACCCAAAATAGCAGGATCATGATCAGAGAGGAGTAGATGAGCCGTGTTAGAATATGTAAATTGTAATATGTATAATAATTTGTCGAATATTTTCTGATTTTGCTGCTTGAATGACATTTTGAGCCTGGTAAGCTCAACCCAAAATAGCAGGATCAAGATCAGAGAGGAGTAGATGAGCTGTGTTAGAGTATGTAAATTGTAATATGTATAATAATTTGTCTAATATTTTCTGATTTTGCTGCTTGAATGACGTTTTGAGCCTGGTAAGCTCAACCCAAAATAGCAGGATCAAGATCAGAGAGGAGTAGATGAGCTGTGTTAGAGTATGTAAATGATCAGAGAGGAGTACATGAGCCGTGTTAGAATATGTAAATTGTAATATGTATAATAATTTGTCGAATATTTTCTGATTTTGCTGCTTGAATGACATTTTGAGCCTGGTAAGCTCAACCCAAAATAGCAGGATCAAGATCAGAGAGGAGTAGATGAGCTGTGTTAGAGTATGTAAATTGTAATATGTATAATAATTTGTCTAATATTTTCTGATTTTGCTGCTTGAATGACGTTTTGAGCCTGGTAAGCTCAATCCAAAATAGCAGGATCAAGATCAGAGAGGAGTAGATGAGCTGTGTTAGAGTATGTAAATGATCAGAGAGGAGTACATGAGCCGTGTTAGAATATGTAAATTGTAATATGTATAATAATTTGTCGAATATTTTCTGATTTTGCTGCTTGGATGACATTTTGAGCCTGGTAAGCTCAACCCAAAATAGCAGGATCAAGATCAGAGAGGAGTAGATGAGCCGTGTTAGAATATGTAAATTGTAATACGTATAATAATTTATCGAATATTTTCTGATTTTGCTGCTTGAATGACATTTTGAGCCTGGTAAGCTCAACCCAAAATAGCAGGATCATGATCAGAGAGGAGTAGATGAGCCGTGTTAGAATATGTAATTTGTAATATGTATAATAATTTGTCGAATATTTTCTGATTTTGCTGCTTGAATGACGTTTTGAGCCTGGTAAGCTCATTCCAAAATAGCAGGATCAAGATCAGAGAGGAGTAGATGAGCTGTGTTAGAGTATGTTAATTGTAATATGTATAATAATTTGTCGAATATTTTCTGATTTTGCTGCTTGAATGAGATTTTGAGCCTGGTAAGCTCAACCCAAAATAGCAGGATCATGATCAGAGAGGAGTAGATGAGCTGTGTTATAATATGTAAATTGTAATATGTGTTAAAAAGTGTCGCTAGTCGAAAAGGTCATCGCTAGTCAAAACGTCGCTATTCGGTTTGGTGGTGGCGCCATAATATTACTTATTAGAGAGTACAGGAGAAGGTGAATGTAGAAATTAGGTGCAGTAGGGTTAATTGTTCGAAAAATGAATAGTCATAAGTGAGCGTGTAAAAAGTCGATCAACAGAATCGAGCAACAACAAAAAATCAGTTTTGAAACAGATGTGTTGGAAGACGGACGCGTACGCGAATTCACGACAATGTTCGAAAAATGAATAGTCATAAGTGAGCGTGTAAAAAGTCGATCAACAGAATCGAGCAACAACAAAAAATCAGTTTTGAAACAGATGTGTTGGAAGACGGACGCGTACGCGAATTCACGACAATCATCATCTTAAGTGTTCATGTGGTTTGTTAAACGAATTTTAAAGAAGGTCTTTCACTGATATCAACAGGTCATCATAGTCAGTTTAGTTGTATGTGATGGAAAAAAGAGAAGTGACGGCGACTCTGGTCCCGGGGGCCTCAGGTTCGATTCAGGAAGCTTTTGAGATGTTTCATGATGTTTGTAGGGATTTGTAGAGGGGTTCCTGGAGGTCTCGGACGTTCATGTGGTCTCAGGGTGTTTCAAGGGCGCTTCAGGAGGTCTCTGTCGGAGCGCTTTAAAAAGCTCCTGAAACCCCCTGAAATGCCATTTAAGCTCCTTGGAATCTCTCTCTCTAGAGCAGCTAATATAGAAAGTCACAACATTTCAAAGTAGTAAGGAATTAAAAGTGAACTTAAAAGTGGAGCATTCAAGAAAATCATAGATTTTTTTGTTACTGGTAGCCTTGGCAAATTCGTTCTAGAAAAAACGAGGATCGGTAAAAGATAGGCGTTCGGTGCCTACAGAGAAGTTGTTTGGCATTTGTTTGCTGCATCTCTTCCAAACAAATTTGATTAGGGTGGTGCAAGCCTTAATTCAAATTTGGAATACAACTTTTATATTTTGAGCCATACGCGATCGAGTTCTTCAGCAAAGTTGTAGGCAATGTTATTGCGAGCAACTTTGCCGAAGACTAGCTCTTAATTTGAACGTAGTAGGTCAATTTTAAGTTTTGACTTAGGGTAACCCCTCCAAAAACGATTTTTCATAATAACTTTTTTATTTGAAGAGCACGTAATGACGAATATTTGTTCTGAACATTGCATGTTGCTAAGTCTTGTCATTCACATGGCAGCTTTGACTTAAAAACAATGATGTCTTGAAATGCTTATATTTCATGGAGTTGGTAAGATAAAGGAGTTCTTTAAGCGGCATTTGGAAAATAACATATAAAGCCAAATTTGGAGAAGAAATTACGAGAACGTTATTTTTACATTAGAATAAATTGACTCCAAATCCCCTTAAAAAATCTAAAAACTACATACAGCTTCCGCTCGATAACTGGGCTGAGCTTCCCGAACCGGAGGCTATTGTTATACATATTTTGTTTTGTTTATCAATTTGCAAAATGTGAGGTTATATTTCGTTTATAATTGACAGACAACTGCTTTTTAACTGAACTTTGGCCCAGTTATCGAGCGCCCAGTTAAAAAGCAGTCCAGTTAAACAGCAGTCAGTTATCGAGCGGATGCTGTAACTCATACAATTTTAAAGATAGAGTCAAACTGTCTTGGGAAAAAATGTAGGTTTTCACTATACCCACAAGTTTCCCATACACGATAATTTGTTTCGAAAGATGGAAACGTTCTGATTTCCAAAAAAAAAACATTGCATGTACCGATGTACCCCTAAGAATCAAAATATCAATTTCAAGCTTTTGCAGAAAACTCGTGTATGAGAAAATTATAGGTAGGTATGGTAAAAATTTTCCTTTTTTCGAAGACAGTTTATCTCTATCTTTAAAATTGTGGTCTTCTGATATATGTTTATTAGGTTGTCCCAAAATTGCACATGGTCAAAAACCTTGGGGGCTCACCCTGCAAATGATAGCTTAGGGTGTTAGAAACAAACTTTTGTATGACGGCAACTTTCAGAAATGACGTTTAGAGGTCGCCCCGGCGAGATTTTTGAAAAATGGCCATTTTTCGTAATAAATTTCATACAAATATTTTTTACCGTACAAAAATTGGCAATACTCACTATCTTTATATTTTTTACAGCTTGATATGGATCCAAGCTTTCTGGGAAAAATAACTAAGGACATGTTTTGCAGGTAACTTTTTGATACTGAATTTTTGAATTTACTAAAATTTGTCATTTATAGATATACTGTGCATTTTACCCATCATAAAAAGTATCTGAACATTATGCTAATTTAAAACAATTTCCATAAAAAGATAGGAAATTTTATGAGGAAAAACTTTGCCGAAGACAGCATGGCGTTTTTTCTATCCGTTTTAGAGTTATTAACAATTTACTATTTAGTAAAAATAGAATTTTTGGGTATTTTTCTAAAAATGTCACATAAGAACTTCCCAGAAACACATACAAAGTAAAAAATCACGTATGCTCAACAAGTTTTTGTCTTGATTGTGTTATGGAATTATGGTGACATAATTAATTGTTTTTTTTTTTTTGATATTCAATCCCTTCATATAGAAATCAACTAGCAAAGATTTCTTAAAAAGCTAGCTCTCTTGACAAGTTACGTACTGTCTATTGATTTTTAAAGATATGCTCCACAAAATGTTTAGCCATATTTTCGCGTTTATCTTACTTTCCTGTCGATATTCTCAATTATTTTTCTACACAAAGACGTATGAGTCCTGGGCCAGTGAAACAGCCCAGGAAACAGTGGAAAAGTGAATAAAGGCGAATACGTTGATCCATACCAAATTCAAATCGCGATTACGAACATCTTACGTAAGAATACCAATTTTTAGATACTAAGTTCCAATTCAAGACATTCTAAAAAGCAGAGCATGTTTTTTTACATTTACTGACTTGAACTATCTTATCAACACCGAAAATAAGATGTACCGAGGCAAATTGAAACGGGTGGGATAAGATGAACCAGTGAGTTAACGTAATGTTATCCAAGGTTAAGCCTGGAACATATAGCGTCCGTTCCGTCGAGGTTTGCGTTTTTTTGACAGTTTTCCCATGGGAAATGTGTCAAACTACTGTCTCGCACACGCAAACGTATGCATTGTGTGGGGCACTTTAGAACAATTTGTTTACCATAACACATACACGGCATCCAGTAAGAAAACACGCAGAAAAATATCGCATATTAGAATCAAATATATTACAAGTTTGATTTAAATTCCGTTCTTTTTTTTTAATCAAAGCAATTTTATATTTGATTCTAATTCTAAACCACTTTGATTCTAAAATAGGTTTATTTAGTATCAAAGTCATTTTGTTTTTAATTTAAAAATATATTAACTTTGAAATTAAAATCGCTAAGTGTTTTCGCCGCCCTTTGTTAAACTGCAAGAGAACAAAAACAAAAACGACCCACCGTATGAAATTGCTGAGCAAAAGCTAATTAAATTGAGATCGTTTGTATATCTAGAGATTCGGTGAGCAATTTGATAAGTAAGTACAATAATGTTAAATTTATTTCTCAACTCTAAAATTAAGACTTTTCTTCCAAGGATGTGGAGGAGTCAACACAGCAGCCGCTTTCAGCGAAAATAAAAAAAAAGTGGAGGAAAGACCTGGTAAGCATTTACTGTTCTTTCATAAGATTTATTTTATTAACAAAACTTTTTTGTTCCTCAGAAGATGCCGTCGTTAAGTGAATATGCTTCAGAAAGTTTCAAAAATCTGCCCGCTGCCTTTAGTAACAACTGCAGATCAACTTACGAATACTGAATTTATTTAAAATATATTTCAAACAATAAACAAAGCTTTTTTATACCTAAAATATATTTTTTTTCAAAAATAAATATTTTTGAAACAAAGTAGCAGGATTTTTGTTTCAATAAAATTAAATATTAGAATCAAAAATTTTTGTTTTTGAATTTACGTTCAGGCTTACGGAAACTAGACTTAAAAACAAAAACAAAAATGCTTTGAAGCTAATACGTAATGTATTTGATTCAATGAAAATTGCACTTAGGCCGTGGATCAATGAAATATTTTTTTTGTTTCAAAGTCGTTTATTTTAGACTTTAATATATTTTTTTCTGCGTGAAGGTAGGCTATTATTGGAAAACAACAGTTTTGGACGAAAACAAGTGACGTCATTTTTATCGTCCTATGTGTTGATCAAAATGATAGGGACTACTAGAACGTTTTATTCATGTCTTTGAACGATTTGAACAACATCATTGAAAACCAAAACGGCATATTTTGAGGAATGTATCACCTTCTGAATGATATAGAAAATGTGCCGTGCGTATGATTGTGTATTATGCTCGTATAAACCATGAGTCATTTTACGATGTGACAACAATGTTGATGATGATATGATTTTCACGGGTTATTGGACGCTACCTCCTCTCAAAATTCATTCATAAAATTGGCTCATAAAATGGGCTTTGAGCCATTTTACGAGTGACAACAATGTTGATGATGATATTGATTTTCACGGGTTATTGGACACTACCTCCTGTCAAAATTCATTCATAAAATCGGCTCGTAAAATGGACTATTGTCAGTACATAACACTTAAAATGCCATGGCCTACTGAGGCATCTCAAAATGGTACCTAATGATAAAGTTTCTCGCTAGTAGGTACCTTTCTATATCAAAGAAACTGGATTTGTCAACGGAAACAAAAAATCAATAAATGATGCCCGCATAATTCCTAAACACAATGAAGAGAAAAACTTGTTGAGTATACGTGATTTTTTACTTTGTATGTGTTTTTGAACAATTCTTTTGTGATTTTTTTTTAAATACCTAAAAATCAGAATTTCACCAAATAGTAAATCGTGAATAACTCTAAAACGGATAGAAAAAACGCCATGCTGTCTTCGGCAAAGTTTTTCCTCATAAAATTTCCTATCTTTTTATGGAAATTGTTTCAAATTAGCATAATGTTCAGATACTTTTTTTGATGGGTAAAATGCACAGTATGTCAAAAAATGACAAATTTTAGTAAATTCAAAAATTCAGTATCAAAAAGTTACCTGCAAAACATGTCGTTAATTATTTTTCCTAAGTAGTTTGGATCCATATCAAACTGTAAAAATTATAAAAATAGTGAGTATTGCCAATTTTTGTACGATAAAAAATATTTGTATGAAATTTATTAAGAAAAATGGCCACTTTTCGAAAATCTCGCCGGGGCGACCTCTAAACGTCATTTCTGAAAGTTGCCGTCATACAAAAGTTTGTTTCTAACACCCTTAGCTATCATTTGCAGGGTGAGCCCCCAAGCTTTTTGACCATGTGCAAATTTGGGGACAACCTAATGTTTATGTATCTCGTAGGGATTCTACTGAATGGGACAATATAGTGAAAAGTGACCATATAAGCATATATTATAAGGTAATTTTTCACAAAATTGGCCATAACTCAGAAACGAGAAAAAAGTTTAAAAAAAACGGAAAAAAAATTGGAAGGCTCACTTTTTCTATTTCTGGATAACGCAAATTAAACAGTGAGTAGGAATTGGTGGTGTATTATTTTGATATCAGCACGTGAATATTCATGAGAAATGTTGGTCGTTGTTAGCAGTCAAGACTTTCATTTTATCTTGCAAACTATTGTAATGCAATAAATAAATAATTATTACCAAACACAAATTGCAGTTAAAACTGATTAACATTCCGTCATATTACTATAACCTATGATAACTAAGGAAACTAAAACAAACTAAAACCTAGCATGTGGGTGACGATAGCAAGTGCATTGACATCGAACCCGAATCTACAGTTAGATAGAGAAACAGAAAACGAAAAAGGGCTCCATCTAGAATCCAAGCTATAGCTATTTGACTGTGTAAAGTTACATTATCTCTAGAAAAGAACAACGCCCGCGCGAAGGAAGTGAATAACCATAAAAACATAAATGAACGCCGATTACTTCGGTACCCGTCCGAGATACTGATGCAGTACCGCAGCTCGAACTGCTGCACCGCCAGATCGATGCGCATTAGAATGGGTCAACGTTTTCTATGGGCACAAAGCACCAAAAACAACTATGCTATCTTTGGATGCGATTGTTTGTTTATGCATTGCGATTAAAACTTGTATATGGGTTTTAGTATGGAAAATCTTACTTTTTGCATGATGCGGTGATGTTGAAATAGATTCGAATGTGCTAAAAGGATTTGTTGAAGACCGCAAAGCGATCCGACAATCGTGACATTATCTGATGATGCTTAACATTTACATGTGAAGAAATAACATTACAATTAAAAATTTCACTACATATTTGGCAAGAATCAACAAACCTATAACTTTATGCACAAGCGTCGAATCATTTTGCGGTCTTGGACAAAGTTTTTCCGCATATCGTAGACTATATGTACCTTAACGTCATCATACTAAATCCCATACAAATTTCAATCGCAATGTGGAATAGGGGACGCAACCAGTTTCACCCAAATTGTGTACAATTTTTCTAAACGCTAAAAGGAATTGAAAAAACCTTGTTCTTAAAAAAAATCTACCATGTCGACCAAGTCTAATGTGCATAGAAGTAAAATTGAAAGAGCGTGGAGGTCGAGCGCAAGAGAAAACAAGCATACGTAGAAAGGTCGTAAATTTCTGCTGCGATAATTACCCTTTGTCAGCAAAGCGAAGATGCGTCCCTTTTTTAGGTGGCAAGTCGACTTACCATCAGCTGTGGCTATGTTACTAGTGCACAGTGGTCCCGAAACCAGATTTACGAGGAAAGATGCATTCAGCGTCTTCGAATGATTTTTGAGATAAATCAGGCCAAACATGCCTAAAGGTCCTATCTGCAGAAGAGAGGCTCTATTTGGTTTCTCTCTCTTTCGTTAATATCTCTGCTGTTAATTTGAATTATGATTATCTCCTTGCATAGAACGATGGTCAAATAAATCGTCTTTTGATTTGTACTGCAAAAGTAGGTAGTTGAAAAGTTTACCATTACATTGCAATAATTGAAGGAGAAAGTAAATAAAGAGTCTCTCAAATGCAGATAGGACCTATTGAAATGTTCGGCCTGAAATATGGTCTTCTACAAAGTCATTGCTAATAATAAGGCCATTTTTCCAAACTTTTGGTAGATGACATCAAGAGTTAATTTACTCAATAACTTTTTTTCTAGATTTTTTAGCGAAGTTCGATAAAAAGCAGATGAAAGCTAATACAGTAGACGTTTGCTCGGTGCAAACGGTTTGTTTGAAAATCGGCGTTTGTCCGATCAATTATGCACTACAGTGAGTGTATATAGTTTAGTTAGAATGTATAAAGTTAGCTTTCAAAATTATGGTGGTCCATATTTTCATGCAAATATTGGACAGAATTAAGGGCACATTGACTGTTTTTCATACAAAATACTTAAGGGTAACTCTCGCTGAGACCAGCCCACTATTTACACCTTGTCTTCAAAAATGTTTAAGGTGCCGATTTTCCAGTGGCGTCGCGTAACCTCACTTTTTATTTTTGCACCAAGTATAAATTCTTGATTTTTTTGAACAAATTTGCTTGTAATAATTAGGAAATGACGAGAATAGCTGCTTTCACTCATTTCTATTTCGATTTTGATCATAAATCCCCTGCAATTACAAGTTTTAGGGTCGGTGCACAGGTGAAAAGTGAGGTTACGCGACGCCACTGCGATTTTCTGAAAGTCCTCGCAACAAAGTAAGGAAAATGCATTTAATTACTCAAATTGATGGACCCCCCGTTAGTTATTGTCGTCGCGGTTGAAACCCGAAGTTTTCCCACACCCGACAATCGCATTTTCTCAAAATCCATAGTGAAACTTAATGTCGGACGCAGTGCGCTGGACAGCGGACTTGGCCCTCTATCCAGCGCACTGTGCCCGACGTACGTCCGACACACGGTTTAGGAGAAAAATCGATTCTCGCGTGTCAAAAATTCCGATTTTTCAACCGCACGAACAATAAAGCCACGACCATGTTTGCAGACCCCTCGATTTGGGTCAAATGATGGATCATTTGAACCGTTATAACTCGAAAGTTTCTCCAAAAACCACTACAAATCGAATTGTTGTTGAAAAGAGGAAAGATAGAGCTACTATCTATATACAGTAGACGTTCGCTCGGTGCAAACGGTTTAACTGCAATGATTTTTAACTGCAAGTCCGCTAAGTGCAACAATTTTGCAGTTATCGCACCGGTATCTGTCAAAAACGAAACGTCAACAGAATTGCGATGTTCTTCAGATGCACTACAGCTGCATTGCGATGTTTTTGAGTGCATTCTGGCTGCGTCCAACAGCAATTGACACCTGTTTGACGGCTGTCAGTCGTTGCAGTTAGCGAATTTCATTCGATAACTGAAACGTAAACATGTTGCACTTATCGAACGTCTACTGTATATAAAAATGGATTTCTCTCTGTCTGTCTGACCCTTATGCATTCGGAAACTACTGAACCCATCGGTGTGAAGTTTTGTATGTGGGTATGTGTGAGGCCGGGGAAGGTTCTTAGCTTGGTGTGATACCTCTCCGGACTCTGCACTGAAATAAATTTTGTTGTGGAAACTACCGATTCCATAGTAAAATTACTAACCGTACCTATGATTCCCAACCGACAATAATTTCCAATATATTCCACTAAAACACTGTCAACTTAACTAACAGTGCAGTAAACATTACCAACAATAATCTTAATTTAACAAATATTGTATTTTTAACCATACTGTGTTGTAAAATGCGTGTCCAGGGAAAATTAACAATGTTTTGTTGTTGAGATGTTAACGCTTTTAGTTGAATTTACTACAATGCATAGTAAATTCAAGCATATTTCAGTTACCTTAACAGATTTTGTTGTCGGTTGAGAATCATAGGTACGGTTAGTAATTTTACTATGGAATCGGTAGTTTCCACAACAAAATTTATTTCAGTGTGGAACGGGGGGCTCCCATACAAATGATTTTGCGAGGAACGTCTCTACGGAACGGAGCTGCATGTAGAAAAACACAGTAGGTAGGCAGTACGACGTTTGCCGGGACAACTAGTTTATAATAATAATAAGTTGGGTCGGCCATATTTATTTTGGCCGCCATCTTGGATTTTTATACCAAAACATTTTTTTTTCACCATGATGGCAACCACCGATTTTCAAAATTTTTGAAAGCAGAGACATTTATACATAACATATCAAAAAAATAGAGGCGAATGAACCCTTCTGGTTTAAAAAAAATAGATATGTCTTTTTCTCCTATCGAAAGTTATCTGCAGTTTTGTTAATTAAGCCACGTGTTCTCCATACATTTCCTGCGCACCGGCAACGACATGCAACAGCATCCGAGTTTATGCTTGCATGTATTCACAAAGGCACCTACCGCAAAATTTGGGCAAATTGGAGATATGTTTCCGTTTTTGACTGTTTCCCAAAGATTCGGGCATTGCTTTTATAACTTAAATTTTTTAGTGTTTTGAAAAGCTTAAACCCTTAGCTTTCCATTAGTGGGTTCAGATTTTCAATTCGTGTTCGTAAACACTGCGAAATAACTCTTACTTACCTTACCGGTCAGGCTAAGGCCGAGGTGGCCTCTGCTGTACATAGTAGCCGCCTCCATTCCACTCGGTCCATGGCTGTATGTCTCCAGTTCCGCACTCTGCGTAGGGTCCGCAGATCGTCCTCCACTTGGTCGACCCACCTAGCTCGCTGCGCTCCACGTCTTCTTGTACCGGTCGGATGACTCTCGAGAACCATTTTAGTCGGGTTGCTATCCGACATCCTGATGACGTGACCCGCCCACCGTAGCCTCCCGATTTTCGCGGTATGGACGATGGTTGGTTCTCCCAGCAGCTGATGCAGCTCGTGGTTCATTCGCCTCCTCCAAGTCCCGTCTTCCATCTGCACTCCGCCGTAGATGGTACGCAACACCTTCCGTTCGAAAACTCCAAGGGCGCGTTGGTCCTCTGCACGTAGGGTCCATGTTTCGTGCCCATAGAGGACCACCGGTCTAATCAGCGTTTTGTAGATGGTTAACTTCGTGTTACGGCGAACTTTATTCGATCGTAGAGTTCTGCGGAGTCCAAAGTAGGCACGATTTCCTGCCACAATGCGCCTCTGGATTTCTCTGCTGGTGTCGTTGTCGTCGGTCACCAGTGAGCCCAAGTACACGAATTCTTCAACCGCCTCGATTTCATCACCGTCGATATGAATTCGGGGTGGCGGGCGCGGTAATTCCTCCCTGGAGCCCTTTGCCATCATGTACTTTGTCTTCGACACATTAATGACTAATCCGATTCGCCTGGCTTCACTCTTTAGTCGGATGTACGTTTCCGCCATCGTCTCAAATTTACGAGCAATAATATCAATATCATCGGCGAAACCAAGCAGCTGAACGGACTTCGTGAAAATCGTCCCACTCGTGTTTATCCCCGCTCTTCTTATTACACCCTCCAAAGCAATGTTGAACAGCAAGCACGAAAGACCATCACCTTGCCGTAACCCTCTGCGAGATTCGAAGGGACTCGAGAGTGTCCCTGATACTCGAACTACGCACATCACTCGATCCATCGTCGCCTTGATCAACCGTATCAGTTTATCCGGGAATCCGTATTCGTGCATAATCTGCCATAGCTGTTCTCGATCGATTGTATCATTTTTTTTTTCCTCCCCTTTTGGGGAAATTAAGCCACTGCGTCCAATAAGCTGAACTATTGTGGCATGTCCCGTTTTGATATTCGCATCTAGCCAGCTAATTACCATGTGTCAAGTAATCAGCTACTGCCACGACGCGTCGTCTCCCAGTCAGGTGCAATGGAATTGATAAACTCCAAGACCTTCCCAGGTTTTGCAGACCAGATCTCACTGGGTTGCAAGCAACCACTATTTAGAAATCTTTGCCTGCGCGTGTATAAAGCACCACAACTGCAAAGCAGATGTTCCGAGGTTTCACGTTCCGTATTACAGAAATGACAGATATCACTCTGAATATGGCCAATATTTTTTCAAGTGATACCTGCTCGGGCAGTGTCCAGTTACTAGGCCAGTGTATGTACATAGAGCTCTCTTGTTGAGCTCTAAGAGCTTTTTGGTTTTATAAGCATTTGGTGTTATAAATCGTTTTGACTGATTGCAATTTTTGACGTCCATCCAATTGGATATCACCCTCTGCTCAGCCCAGCGTTTCAGGTCCATTGTATCATACGCCGATTTGAAATCGATGAACAAGTGATGTGTGGGCACGTTGTATTCGCGGCATTTCTGCAACACCTGGCGGATGGCGAACATCTGGTCCGTTGTAGCGCGTTCACCCATGAATCCAGCCTGATATTGCCCCACGAACTCTCTTGCAATCGGTGATAGACGGCGGCATAAAATTTGGGAGAGTACCTTGTAGGCAGCGCTCAGTAGTGTGATCGCGCGATAGTTCCCGCAATCCAACTTGTCGCCCTTTTTGTAGATGGGACACACGATACCTTCCATCCATTCCTCCGGTAATACTTCCTCCTCCCAAATCTTGGTAATGACCCAGTGTAGTGCTCTCACCAGTGCTTCTCCACCGTATTTTAGAAGCTCGCTTGGTAGCTGATCTGCTCCAGCGGCTTTGTTGTTTTTCAACCGGCCAACCTCCTCCTCAATCTCTTGAAGGTCAGGGGCCGGAAGTCTTTCGTCCTGTGCACATACTCCTAGATCTGTTACCACGCCACCTTCGGTACTTGCAACGTCGCCATTGAGGTGCTCATCGTAATGCTGCCGCCACCTCTCGACCACCTCACGCTCGCTCGTGAGAATATTCCCGTGATTATCTCGGCACATGTCGGCTTGTGGCACAAAGCCTCTGCGCGAGCGGTTCAGCTTCTCGTAGAACTTTCGTGTGTCCTTAGCGCGGTACAGCTCTTCCATCGCTTCGCGATCTCGTTCTTCCTGCTGGCGCTTCTTCATCCGGAAGACTGAGTTCTGCCTGTTCCGCGCCTGTTTGTAACGTGCCTCATTCGCTCTCGTACGGTGTTGCAGCATTCTCGCCCATGCTGCATTTTTCTCGTTTTTCAACTGTTTACATTCGCCGTCGTACCAGTCGTTTCTGTGATTCTGAGTCGCGAAGCCTAGTGCTGTAGCCGAGGTACTACCTATGGCGGATCGGATGTCCCTCCAGCCACCTTCAAGTGTAGCTGCGCCAAGCTGCTCTTCCGTAGGTAGGGCCACTGCTAACTGCTGCGCGTAGTCTTGAGCCACTTCTCCGTTACGAAGTTGCTCGATGTTGAGCCGCGGCGAAATAACTCTGCATATATGTAAAAAACCGTCACCGGGCCCAGTGCGCAAATGTGCTCAGCTTTCAATTGATGCAAAAATTTTGAAAATCGGTGGTTGCCATCATGGTGAAAAAAATGTTTTGGTATAAACATCGAAGAGGGCGGCCAAAACCAATATGGCCGACCCAACTTTTTATTATTGTAAATAGTAGCTCTATCTTTCCTCTTTTCAACAACAATTCATTTTGTGGTGGTTTTTGGAGAAACTTTCGAGTTAAAACGGTTTAAATGAGCCACCATTTGACCAAAATCGAGGGGGCTGCAAAAAATTGTCGTTGCTCTAACTAACGGGGGGTCCATCAATTAATCAAATGCATTTTCCTTACTTTTTTAGCGAGGACTTTCAGAAAACCGGTTCATTCAAATATTACGTAACGCACAATTTGACACGTTTCCATCCCCTACGTAACAACTTTTGTATGGGAAATTTTGTATGAAGCGTATCACAGCGCTAGACCCCCTCCCACCTCTCTTAGCGATACGTAATATTTGAATAAACCCTTATGTGAATCATTTATCAAGAAAAGTTATCTGTTTTGTTAGGCTGATCAATTTTGTAGAAGAACAAATTCATCTAAATTTTCAAATTTCAAAATAAACCCAAAATAAAAATTTTGCGATTTTTTTTCTAAATAAGAAACTTGCGATTACCATTAAAATCTTGCACGGAAAAGTCTTACTTCAACTTCCTAACAAGTTATTGTGGATTTACCGGCTACTTGTATTCTGCCGGTCGCTTCAGTATGGCCTCCAAAGTAGCCGTTTTATAAAAAGAGTAACTTAAAAATGATTTTAAACATTTTTATTGTATGCGCTATTCTTCGTTGCCACAAGCTACTCAGCGACATTCGTTTTTGACAATCAAGTTGATTTTTATATGAAAACGGCTACTTTGTAACGGCTACTGAAGTAAGCGGTAGAATACAAGTAGCCGATAAATCCACAATAAATTTCAAGTTATTGCATTTTTCATCGAAAATTTTCTTTGCCTCGCTGAGTTATATGACGTTTTCTCCCAGCGAAAGCTTACGCGATACAGCAAATCGCTATATTTCACACTAACACAGAAAAAAATCTGTCAACAATAACAAAATACACATGCATTTTCAGCGAAATGCTCTATTTGCATGACAACAATCCACTCCCACAGCTAATGGATGACCGCCGTCAAATATCAGGATTGCCAACTGTCCGGCGACTGCTGTCAAATCTCTCTCTCTCTCTCTCTCTCTCTCTTCTTGGCGTAACGACCTCATTGGGACAATGCCTGCTTCTCAGCTTAGTGTTCTATGAGCACTTCCACAGTTATTAACTGAGAGCCTCCTCTGCCAATGACCATTTGCATGCGTATATCGTGTGGCAGGCACGAAGATACTCTATGCCCAAGGAAGTCAAGGAAATTTCCTTTACGGAAAGATCCTGGACCGACCGGGAATCGAACCCGTCACCCTCAGCATGGTCATGCTGAATACCCGTGGGTTTTAGCGCCTCTGCTATATGGGCCTCTCTTTGTCGCCGAATCTGGCGCTGGGTCTTCGGCGCGGAAACCCAAAGGTGGGAATAAAATTTTGGGGTTTGCGCGCAATACCATCCCAGTACGGAGGGTTAGCCTAACATTAGCCTAATGTGAGACTAACTGGCCAGCATGTTAGGCTAACTTTTTGTCTCACTTTTGGCTAATGTTAGTCTAAAATTAGACAGATATGACACACTTTTGTTAGACTTGTTGCAAATTCGAAACATGTTTGTTAGTCTAACATTAGACTAACGTTAGACATGTTTTACTATGGGCTGTTAGACAAATGTTAGGCATAAATTTTATGCTGCTTGTTTTCATTCCAGCTGTCATCCGAGCAAGAAGTATGATTGTAGTAGTGAACTTTTGTCGACGTTCACTACTGCAACCGTTCTCTTGCCTCGAATGAAAGCTGGACGAAACAAATTCAATAAAAAAAAACTCTGAGCCTGTTCAATTTCAATTTTAATTTTAACTTTAATTTTAATTTTAATTTTAATTTTAACTTTAATTTAAACTTGAATTTGAAATTTTATTCAAATTTTATTAAAATTTTATTAAAATTAAATTTATTAAAATTTTATTAAAATTAAATTAAAATTGAATTAAATTTTTTTAAATTTTTTTAAAATTTTTAAAAATATTATTAAAATTTTTCAAATTTTATTAAAATTTTATTATAATTTTATAAAAATTTTATTAGAATTTTTTTAAAGTTGTATTAAAATTTTATTTAAATATTATTACAATTTTATTATAATTTTATTAAAGTTTTATTAAAATTTTATTAAAATTTTGTTAAAATTTTAATAAAATTTAATGAAAATTTAATTAAAATTTTATTAAAATTTGATTAAAATTTTTTTAAAATTAAATAAAAATTAAATGAAAAATAAATCAAATTTAAATTAAAATGACTCACCGACACGATGAGGCCAAACTTAACGGAATCGGACACTGTTTTGGAGATGACTGGTTCCGGCAACGGTACGACGAGAACGAACCGGACTTATTGGCCAGTAGCAGCGGCGAGGAGCTGACGGGTCGGACGACGGAACGACTGAAATGGTTCTTACCAGGTTGTTACGGTTTTAACTAATTGAAACGCGCAATTTTTATCATTTTCCCGACCGACGAACGCTGCCGCAATCAACAAAGTTATTTTTTTAACTGCCATTCAGGCAACTGTCAACAATGCGCGAAAGAATCGAACACTGAGCATAATTTCGGGGTTATGATTTATGCTCTCCAGAAATTTTCGATGAGCAACATATCTAACAAATGCCTAACAGTGTCGAACGCCTAACTTCCTCCGTGCTGGGATGAGTCTCCAATTAAAATTTAAAGTCAATCTACACACGAAGCACCTAGAAGCTTACACTGAAATAAATTTTGTTGTGGAAACTACCGATTCCATAGTAAAATTACTAACCGTACCTATGATTCTCAACCGACAACAAAATCTGTTAAGCTCACAGAAATATGATTGAAGTTACAATGCATTGCAGTAAATTTGACTAAAAGCGTAGTCACCTCAACAACAAAACATTCTCAATTTTTCCTGGACACGCATCTTACAACACGTTATGGTTAAAAATACAATGCCCAGCTGTTAAATTTAGATTATTTTTGGTAATGTTAACAGCACTGCTATTTAAATTGACAGTGTTTTAGTGATATTAACAGGAAATAGCTGTCGGCTGAGAATCATAGGTACGGTTATTACACGGGAAAAAATCCGCTGCTTGAAACCTGCTAAATGAGTCATGATTTCGCGTAAAATGTGTGTTTTCATGTTATAAATATACACCACAAAAAAGGTCATACTTTCATGACTCATGTTGCCGTAACGTCACCTTGGCGTTACGTTTTTCATATTTATTGGCAAAAATTTGTAAGTTAAGTCATGATATCATGCCCATGAATACCAGAACTATTAACTTGATTCATAAAACCAGAAGCGGTATTCATAGAACTAGTAGTTGTCATTTATGGTTCCAGTTTTATTAGCGAAATTTGGTAAGTCGGTTCATATTATCATGAAGTACGTACTCAAACTATGAACTAAATTTATGAAAGCTTGAGCATTACTCATGGTGCAAGTATTTGTCATTTATGGTACTGGATCGATTTGCGAAAAATGGTAGTACTGGTCATGTTATCATAAAGCATGTTCTAAATTTATTACCTAATGTTATAAAAACATAAGCAGTATGTATGATTCTAGTATTTCTAATTTATACTATCGGATTAATTGGTGCAAAGTGGTAAAGTGACAGATCACACACATGCAAGAAAGAGACGAACAATTTTCTTGCAGTTTGCCGACCTTTTCTTGCTCGTGTGAGATCTGTCAAAATGACCTGGCTCCATACTGTCAAATTTTCATTCATAAAATGAGCGATCAGTTGTTCTGAACCGTCTCGTAAAATGGTCCATAGACATAGGGGGCGTCCATAGATTACGTCATGCATTTAGCCAAAATTTTGTGCCGGAATTGTGCGTGAGCTTGATTGTTCTGCTGCTGATGAAGCTGGCCGGAAGTGACAAAAATGGCGTAGGTGATTCTGCGCGAGGGTTTGCGTAACGCTTACAGTGCCCAAATTCGTTGTTGTGATTCATGATTTTATGACTCTGCGTTATGTTTATACGACTCAGCGTCTGGTTGAGATGACTCAGCGTCATAGTTTCATGACTCAGAGCCATGCTACCATGACTCAGCTTTATGGTATTCAATTTATGTAAACGAGCTTAATTTTTAATAACGCTTTTGACGGCCATGGCTTTTGTTGATGGATCAGTTATTATTATTCATGATAATCGTTGTTAACGTCACGATATCATGACTTGTAGTTACAATATCATGAAACGACAAGTTTTATGATTTCATAACGTTTTAGTCATGGATCCGGCAACGAATTTTTTCCCGTGTAATTTTACTATGGAATCGGTAGTTTCCACAACAAAATTTATTTCAGTGTAGATTCAGAGCACCAAACAAGGACATTTTCTGTTCAGTACTGTACATTGGAAAGAGGGCTTCATAATTAGGAACAAATTTGTAGAAGATCATATTTGTCTTAAAAATCATCTGAAGGCACTGAATGCATCTATCCCTGTAAATCTGCGTCCTGGACCACTGTGCAGTGTGTAGGTAGTTGATCTATGTGGAAATTCTCCAGAAGTTTCTTCTCGTTTGGTGCTTTTGAAATCAGCAGCAATAATCAAAAGGGACGGTCGCCGACAGGGTAATAAAATTGAAAAAAAAAATATCTCGAGGGATTGGATGCGCTGCCGTTTTCCAACAGAGATCCAATAGCGCTAGGTTTGGTAGATCGCACTGAACCGGCGAACGTCAATCGCGTATGAATTTGACTCTGGCTGGGTATGGAAAGTAAAGAATAAACTGTACTTACGTAGTTACGTGCATGAGAAAGTATGGGACGGAACAACATCATGTTTAAGTTAGATAAGCCAAAATTCTGGCATCTCTTTCCGACATTAGAATTTATTTTGGGAAGCCAGATCCCAGCGCGCCTATATAAGCGGCCTGTGGTCGATCGAATGAACGAGTCTGATTTTGGAAACGAAACTGACTAGTCGTGTCTCATCCAAAATTTTCACTTCGCTTGACTTAGAATTTTATAAGGTTCTCGGAAATCGGAACATAGACCGCACACCTAATCCATTGCGGCACTAGGCCCTTCCCAACCTTATTTGAAGACATAGGTCAATCCTCAAAGTATGTACTGATATTTCTCTGGGAGCGATCCATGAGATTTCTCAATGCTGCGAGGAAGATCGGACTCAGTTTGAAACCTGAAGCTCTCGATCGAATTATCCTTCTCGGAAGACGGAACATAGGCTGCCCCCCTAATCTAAAGCGGTACTAGGCCCTTCCCAAGGCTAATTGGAACTATGAGCTAGACTAATCACAACCTGACTTAAGTCAGGTTGTTAGAGAAGTCGACGTTTTCACTGAGCATTTTGAATAGGACACAGTCAGTCGCACCGAATAGTTTTCTTCACAACATAATACTGAGTTATTTTTCAAGTAAAATCGCGACCGTTCGGGCATCGCTTTAGAATCAATCGCGTTCGTTTTAGGTCCACAATGGACGCCGCGTGGCAAAGTTTTATCGTATCGCTGGGCATAATGAACGGCCTCAGCATTTTTCCACTACATCCAGTTAGGTAAGAAAAAAAATAATACGTACTTTCAATAAATGTTTCATCTTTCATATTTTAGTTGACGCTTAAAACTAAATGCCGATAAAATTTACAAAAAAAAAATGTAAAATTTTGTGATTTGCTTTTAAGGACAAGGTATTTGGAGTACGTAAGGACTGTTCAATTTATAAAACGGACAACTTTACAAGGCTATAGAAAGAAGACGCGTAGTTCAAATTTAACCATCCTTGCTTCGTTGTTCAGTACATCATCTTTCATTATAATAATAATTTTTGAGTCGAATAAAAATAGTTATATTTAATAGAAAAGCGGCCAGGTGTTAAATGAGGTGAACTTTTCGATTGGAAAATTAAGTGTTGAGATATTTAAGTTTCAAGTGAGATTCGATTTTTTGAACAAATTTCAATTGTAAAGCAAAAAGGGAATGAAAATATTAAATAATCCATTTTTTATGCATCCAGTCGAAAGTGGGAATAATGTGGTTTTAAATGCAGAAAACTGCTTCTTAATAGCATTGCTGGTTTGGTTACTGTGCGTCATTACAAACACAGTAATCAAAACAGCTTCGTTCTTTGAAGGTTCTTCCAAATAACAATGCAACCTAATGCATATTTTGCATAACAATGATGTTGGAAATAAAAACTTTGCACCCGATTATTATTAAATAAGGTGTACAATAACATATGACAAACTTTGTTGAAAATAAATAATAACATGATTCGCTAGAGTCGAAAATCTGTATCAATGGAGCAAAAAGTATGAAATTTTTTAATAACACTATCTTTATTGACTAAATTTTTGATGAAAAATGCAATTAAAAGTATTTTTTTTCTTCTGTATCATTCAGAGAGGAATATTCTACTACTCTGGACAAATTTTTAGTCGAATCCGTGATGCTATTGCAGCACAGGTTTTAAATGAACATTTTTTAATAATTTCTACGAAAACAAGGCAACTCACTATATCAAGCTGGAGACTGCTTGGTGCATTATTTCTGACCAACATTTGAGCTTTACCTTTAGTAGAATAGTATAAGATTCCAATATGTACTTTAAAATTTCATGAAAATGTGCATGTTTAAGCATACGGAAAGTTATGTCGAATTTTGAGAAATGGGTTTTTATTGATGTTTTACAAAAACCGCTTGAGTTACACAATAAAGAACATTTTGCCTGATGTTATATTTTTCCTACATTTGAGAATAGCTATAGAATGTTATGCAAAAAACTGATTATGATTTTATTGAAAAATAAAAAAGATGTCGCACAAGCAAGTTGTCCGTTTTATAAATTGAACAGTCCTTAGCTCAAAATTTTCTAGAAAACCGTTTTAAAGAACCGTTCAATGGATATGGCTAAACATTAGGCTGCGGCTTATTTTTTAAAAGTTATTGAAACCTGGAATTCGTAAGCTCTTTTGGATTCAAATGACACAAAAAGCGAAACCTCTGAGTTTGAGTCAAAAATATAGTTGAGTTTTCACCTCAAGTGCCATAACTTTTTTAATTTTCAACCGATTTTCTATCTTTTTTATGAATTTCTCACAAATTTAATCTGTAGAACTTTAAATTTTTCCAAAATCACGCAATAGGGTCTTGTACCATTTGGGCGGGTGTACCTATTTTGGGCACTTGGCGCTATAACTAAGTCAATTTCAAACCAATTGATTTGAGTTTTTGTATAGAGTTAGATACTGTACGTGCCTAATTCTATACAGAAATTCAAATCAATCTGTTAGAAATCGACTGAGTTATAGCGGCATGTGCCCAAAATAGGTACACCTGCCCAAATGGTACAAGATCCTATATGAGTTTTAAAAGATTTAATTTATTTTTTCTTCTTTTTACAAAAAAAAAACTTATGACTTATAGACTGTTTCAGAAATTATAAATACACTAACGATTGACTGCCATTTCAATTTGAGCACAATATCCAAAAAAGTTTCTTCAAGCTTTTATAGTAAACATTCTAACGAAGCAAATAATACCAACTTTGTTGATGTTTCTTGTAAAAGTTAGAAGATAGGACTCTGAAAACTAGATGATTAAAATCTGAAGTTGCACAAAGTGGTCAAAAAATAAAGCAGAAAAGGAAAAAATCTCACAAATAAAATATTCAAGTTCCAAACACAATGAAAGTTACTGTGTCTATAAGAAAACATATTTCTCGATTGGTAAAAGTAATTTTCACTGGAATATTTGATCAAAAGCCTTCATTACGGACCTTCTAAATGCAAAAATTTTTGTTGCAAATTTCTCAACAACACAGGTAGCGACAAACGTTAAACAAACGAATGTCTTTATTACTGCTTACTGCATTTTTTATGGTATGACAAAGTATGCCATTTGGAGGATCGAATGAGCTTAAAAAATAAATTTATTTTAATGAAATGTGTTCAGAATAGCTATAAAGCTGTGTGGTAGTTCTTATATTCCGTAGAAATCCTCAAAAAATAAGAAACTTGATGTCAGAAAAAAAGTTGTGGAAATGCCTTCATCGATTTTTCCCAGGTTTTGATGAAAGCATTTCTTAGGCAACTTGTTAAGAAGGCGAATATGATAAAAGTTAGATAATTTTAGGCATTTAGTGATAAATAATGTTGAAATCATTAAAAAAAAAACACCTTTGTTTAAATTCAAATTTGGAGAATGAAGTAAATTGTTCGATAACTCGACTGTTCTTTAAAATATCGTGACACTTGAAAGGAAATAAAAAAAATCTAAAGCACAATATGCTGTATTCTGAAGAAAGATGGTAAAAATCATCAAAACGGTTCGTTTTATTGGAAAAAACAAAGTGTGTTTATAATGGGGCACGTTCGGTGTAGTACTAGATTTGTAGTAATGAGCTGAATTTTAGTATGGTGAGAAGGTCAATTCTCCGTTTCTGCAATGAAATGGTGCAAAAAGCGTGGGTATTATGATTCCTTACCTAATTTGATGCTGTTTGAGCAAAACTTTGGATACCTATGTTGTTTATGTGGCAAGAAATGGAGAAAACAACAACACTGTTGCCCAAAATTTTGCTCAAACAGCCATTCCATAGAAAAACGGTATAGTGCAACTCCGATTGTCGTGAAACTTGGTAGGTTTGTACAGTAGACGTTCGCTCGGTGCAAACGGTTTAACCATAAACAAACAGACATAACACTTGCGAAAATTTCATCGACCACGCTTTTAACGATCATTTTAAATTTTCATAGTTGTGGCACAGACAAACAGACGTAACACTTCAATCATTTTTCAAATTAAATCATAGTCACGTAAACATGTTCGCCCAATGCTAAAAGGACTGAGTTTGGCCGACCATCAACTAGGTGGCGGTAGTGGGCAAACGTCAAACTCAAGCAAAAACGATGCGAGCGCCACGGGTGGTCAGTTGGCCAACTATCAAATATTTAAATAGACCGTTAAATCGGTGTACGGTGCAAAATATCAGAGTGTTACGTCTGTTTGTCTGTGGTTGTGGCTTTCACAACCAGAGGCGCGCGCATCGTTTTTCTATATGTTTGACGTTTTACACTAGCGCCTTCTGTTGACGATATTGCACAACACAGTGATTCGTGCAACTTTTCCACCAGGTGAACTGGGCGATGGATTTCCATGAAAATCGTTCAAGGTGTTACGTCTGTTTGTCTGTGCTTACCCTATCGATTAGCAAGGGCGTAGCCAGCTTTTCGGTCAGGGAGAGGGGGTGGGGGGGCAAGCACCCTAGCGAATTTGTACGTACTAGCTAACTACTACTACTACATACTAACTAAACGCAATACGATGAATTTGAATATAATAGCATTCTAAAAGCATTATTTAATCCTTCAGCAGTCACGCTGTCGTCTGTTCTACACATATCAACGTGGTGCTAGTAGCGGTGACCAATTTCTGGAAGATTAGGGATTTTTAAACACTCGTTCATTATTTTGCTCTGATTGTTTTTGATGATGTCTTAAAAACATTCATAGCTGAACTGTTTTGGAAATTACGAACTCTTTTGAGAACTATCCTAGAATTCGAATGAGTGTAATCAGTTTCGTACCTTTTAATTCCGCCCTATGTTGCTTATCCTTTGACAGATACGCGTATTTCGACTACCACTTGTAATCTTCCTCAGTGTCAGTTATCCACTGGACGTATCTGTCAAAGGATAAGCAACAAAGGGCGGAATTAAAAGGTACGAAACTGATTACACTCATTCGAAGAGGGTATTCTGCTTAGACACAGGAAAAAATAATTAAATTTAAACGACATGTAAATCGTAGTAACTGTGAATTTACACGAGTTTAAACGAATAAACGATTGAAAATTGAGTTGAAATAGATGCACATATTTTGAGCATTAAAAAACACTCAGTTTTACATTTTTATTATCTTAATATTGCACCGCATCTTATTTTTATGTTTGCGTTTATAAATAAATTGAAAAGCATACGATTTCCCATTGAAAAAGCTAGAAATTTCAACTATCGTGTAAATTTACACGATCACTCGTTTAATACTCAAAATACAAATGGCGTCCCTGGGTTTAGTTTTGTTTTGCTGGCGATCGCAAGAGTTGTTCTTACGGTAAGCACCGGAAGATGCGCTGTTTTTTAAGTTTTGTGTCGTGTTTTTGTGTGATTGAGTACGTAAATACAAGAAAACCATAAGTTAAACGAGTGCATGACGTCGAGTGTGGATCACAGTATTGACAAAAACAGCGAAAATAATCGGCAATGGCGCCTCTAATAGCAGCCCCCGCGTATCTTCCGGTGCTCCGTTTTGCGATGCGCTTCGCATCGAGAACAACATTCATGGCGCAGTTTATGGTAAATAAAACAGAGCAAAACAAAGCAGCTGATGTTTGATCCCTTTGTGAAGGGACCGAATTCTAGACAAAAAGGCATCATTAGGACATCTTGAGTACTGCTGGGATGCAATCTAAAGCTGTAAAAATACACCTACGTTGTTTATGAACCCATCGTTTGAATTTAAACTAATTTAATTTTACACGACTCAATTTACAGGTCGTGTATTTTTAAAACATCACTTAATTTTGCGTTTATTTCGATGCTCCAAATATGTGCATCGAAATAAACGCAAAATTACACGAAAATTTTAACTGTGTCGAGGGTTCGAAAAGTCGGTACAATATCCTAGAATTTCCAAGTTCCTATATAAGTCCTTTAAAAATGGTCTTTCAATACTATTTGCTGGAAGAATTCTTCCAGAAATTCTTGAAATAATTTAAAGAAATCACCAGGTAATGCTGGAGACGTTCATGGGTACATCCCTAAAAAGATTATTGAAGGATAAAGAACTCCTGAATGAGCTTTTGAAGAGAACCTGAGCAGAATTTCTGAAGAAATCATTTGAGGAATTCCCGGAGCAATCCCTGGAAAAATCTCTGAAGAAACATCTTTATGAATCCCTGGAGCAATTCCTACAGGAATGCCTGGTGGAAGCCTTGTGGAATCCCTGATGGCCCGGAGCAATCCCTGGAAGAGTTTCTGAAAGTCTACCTGGAGGAGTTCCTGTATAAATTATGGGAGGAATACCTAGAGAAGTATCTGAAGACATCTCATGAGGAAATCCTAGAAGAAATCCAAGGTAAATTTCTGGAGGATTCCTCGGAGAATATTCTGGAGAAATTCCTAGATGAATTCTGAGAGGAATCCCTAGAAAAAATTTAGAAGAAATCTCTTGAGAAAATTTCAGAAGGAATCCTTCGAGGAATTCTTGGAGAAATCTCTACAGAAATTGCTGGAGGAATCCCTGAAGCAATTCCTGGGAAAATCTTTTGAGAGAAACTTCTGAACAAATTCCTGGCGTAATTCCTGAAAAATTCTAGACCCAGCACGAATTCCTGCAGAATTTGTTGGATGAATTCTTGAAGCAATCTTTGGAAAAATTTCTGGAGGAATTCCTGGAGAAATCTCCAGAGAAATTCTGTGAGGAATTGCTGGAGAAATATCTGAAAAAATACCTAGAGAAATTCCAGGAGGAATTCCTGCAAGAAGCCTTGGCGGAATTTCTGGAGGATTCTCTGGAAGTATCTCGTGGAATATCCCTGGAGAAATTCCTGGAAGAATCCCTGAAGTGATTCCTGGACGAATCTCTGGAGGAATTCCTGGAGGAATGTCTGGAGGAATCCCTGAAAAATTCCTGATAGTATTCCTGGAGAATTTCCCGGAAGAATATCTGAAAAAATTCCTAGAGAAATTGCCGACATAGTTTCTGGAGGATGTCCAAGAGCAATTTCTAGAGAAGTTCCTGGAGGAATTCCTGAAAAAAAAAATTCTGTGGTATTTTCTGCAGGAATTCCTGTAAAAGTTCCTTGAGAAATCCCTGCATAAAATCGTGGATGAAATCCTGGAGGTATTCCTGTGGAAACTGCTGGAGGAACCTCTAGAGGAATTCTTGAAAGAATTACTGGATGAACTTCTAGTGGAATCTCCAGAGGGGTTCTATTTCTATTCCTGTTATTTTTCTTTTTCAGAAAAAATCCCTTGAGAAATTCCTGGAGGAATTTGTAGCGGAATCTCTGGAGGAATTCCCGGAGAAATCCTCGAAGGAATTTCTGAAGGAATCCCTGGGGGATTCCTTGAAGATATTTGTGAAGAAATTCCTGGAGAAATTTCTAGAGGAATACCTGGAGGAATCATTGAAAAATTGCTGTATGTATTCCTGGAGAATTTCCTGGAAGAATTCCTTAGAGGATTTACTGGAAGAATCCTTAGATGGAGAAATCGTTGGAGGAATTCCTGTAGGGATCTCTGGAAAAAATCCCTTGAAGATTTCCTGGATAAGTTTGTGTAGGAATTCCTAGTGGAATACTTGGGAGAATCCTGGAAGCAATTACTGGAGGAATCTCTTTAGTGAAGGAATACATTGAGGAAACCCTGGAGGATTTCTTGGAGGAATCTCTGAAACAATTCTTGTAGGAATTCTTGGAGGGATTCCTGGTAGATATACTAGAGGAATGCCTGTAGGAATTACTAAAAGAATCTCCAGAGGAACTCCTGGAGAAATCCTTAGAAGATTTTCTGGCGGAATTTCTAGAGGAATCTCTTGAAGTCTAGATGAACTCCTGGAGGAATTTTCAGAGAAATCCTTGAAAAAAATCCTAGAGGAATTAACCGTCCCTAGAGGAAGTACTGAATTAATTCCCGAAGGAGTTCCTTAAAGAATAAAGGAAAAATTGCTGAATCCTAAGAAGAGTTTCTGGGAGGCTCTATGGAGGAATTTTTAAAATAAGTTGTTCCAGAAAGAAACACATAAGGATTTCCTGAGTTATGCCCTGCAGAAATTATTGGAGGAATCCATGGAGGATATCCTAGAGGAATGCCTGTAGGGATTAACGGAGGAATCTCTAGAAACACTCCTGGAGAAGTCTCTAGAAGAACTCCTGGAGGAATATCTGGAGGATTCTCTAGAGGCATTCCTGAAGGAAATCCTGGAATAATTCTTGGGGCAATATCAGAAGAAATTCGTGGAGGAATCCCTTGAAAAATTCCTGAAGGAATCCCAGGAATAATTCCAGGGGAAATTGCAGATGGAATCCTCGGAAAAATCCTGAAGGAATTTTAAGAAGAGTTCGTGGAAGAACTCTTTGAGGAATCCCTGTAGCAGTTCCTGAAGGAATCCCGGAAACAATTCCTAAAGGCACTCCTAAGGAAATCTCTAAACAGTCCCTGGAGGAAGAACTGGATTAATTTCTGGAGAAATTCCTGAAAGATTTCCAAGAGGAACTTCTGGAGGAATTCTAAAAAGTGTTCCTGGCGGACACGCTATGTCCAAAGGGAAGTATTATGAAAACTGAATGTACCTCAAAATTCATTTGCTAAAACCATATTTTTGGACCTCTAGATTCAGAAAATGCGTGGTTTTAAATAATCCATCTTGGGTTTTTTCCCCATACATTTTTATATGGGACGAAATTGACCTTAAAATGACTTTTTTCGATATTTGTATGGGAAAACAGGAAAAAAAAATAAAAATATAAAAAACCCAAGATGATATATTATAAACCGCACAGATTCTGAAACTAGAGTTCCAAAGCTACGATCCTAGGGAATAACATTTGAGGTACATTCGATTTTCATAATACTTCCCTTTGGACATAGCGTGGGGGAATCCTTGGAAGACTTTTTAAAATAACTCCAAAGAGTTGGTCCTGAAAGCACAAAGGAAAGGAATTCCTGAAGGAAATTATTATTATTGTCTTTATTAACGAGACTTTCAGCCCTTGGCTGGTTCGTCTCGTTTCCTGAACGAAAACCTGGAGGAATTCCTAAAGAAATCCCATGAGGAATCCCGGAAGCAACCCCATGAGGAATTCCTTTGGAAAACCCAGGAAAGCGTTCTTAACAAATTCCTGGGAGAGCTTCTGTAGGAAAAAAAATATGAAGGAATCCATGTCTGCAATAAATATTGGACGAATTATTAAATATTGTTGGAATCTTTGTATGAACTCCCAAAGGAATGTATTGTACAATGTTTTAAGGAACTCCTGGATTATTTTTTAGTTAATCTCTGGTGAAATTTCCTGTAAGGATTTCTGGAAGATATTCCTACTGAAATACTTCGGATTATTCCAGATTGAATTATTGGAGCAATCTCTAGTAGAATTCTTTTTTTTGCTAGGTTTCTAGCTGCACTCTGAATAGAGTTGAAACCTCTACACTAGACCCGAAGATAGAAAAGAGTACGTAATCTTTCAAAAGCAGTTTGCCAGCCGTACGCGGAAAATGATAGAAAGTTACGGTAAAAGATTGGAAAGTTTCCAATTGGTCAGTCAGTCAGGATTTGTCTATGTATTGTTATGGTCGCACGGTTTGTGTTTGTCTCCTTGTTAGATTTTTTGGTATGGTTAAATATGTTTTTCTGCTCGTTAAGTCAGTTGTCGCATGTTTGTTTTTTTTCATCGAATCAATCGAACCCTGTATGTTAAAATATAGTCGATCCTGTGTCAAATTGTTTTCTTGATTTCGTTAATCGTTTTCCACTTGTGTTCATCTCTTGTGTCCTTAAATTGTCATCGGTCCAAAATCCGCAGAAACATGTAACTGAACTTCTGAACATCTAAGAGATAATCAAAAATACGCCAAGCTGGTCAGTTGATAACTATAAAATTTTAAAATAATAAAGATTTCATGTCAAATTTCATCCCGCTACAAATACTATTAAAAATATTCAAATTCGTTCAATTGTCCTATCGGTCCTACCTAGATGAACCATGTCATTTTCTCAAGCGTAGCCTAGAAATGTCAACCTAGTCATACGCAAGTAACGTTGTTCAGTTAATATAAAGCAGTCAGTTTTTGTCCAAAATGTCACGTCGAACGCATTGGCGTCAACAATGCGTTTAAGTGTTCGCACGTTAGCTTTGAATCTATCAGCACAATTAAGTGCTGCAAATCTCCTTCGGGAAGATTCAAATATTACGTCCATCGTTTTTCTGGATTTCTAGACCCCCCCTCCCCCCTCTGTCACGCACTTTTCCTATACCCAATACACGTACTGTCACACTTTTCTAGAACCCCCCCCCCCCTCCCCAAAATGTTGGACGTAATTTTTGAACGTTCCCTTCCCACTATTGATTCTTCGGTCGATTTCAATTGCTTTATTTAAAGAAAATATGACCAACTAACATATTAAAAATTCGAAAAAGCGACTATGACATTACTATGTAATAAAAATCAACCGAGAAACGTGGGAAATAGAGCCCAAACAACATTTCGAAGTCAGATGGCAGTAAAAGGTTCCAAAACCTGTCACGAATCCTATAATACTTTTATTAGGATTTGTAACGATCATCAAAACCTTCTCAAATCCAACCGACTTGGAACTATTGCTTGGGAATAGACTCTACTGAGCCCCGGCGGTTCCTCCTGTTTATCGAGCATGTCTGATGCATATGATCAGCCATACTCCATCTGCAGCAGCCGGTTCGTGATGAGCCGTTGGAGGCGCATTAAAGTGTTAAAAAGGTGATATGTTTCACTAAAGAACACTACATTACAATAATCAAAATGAAACTCCTTCACTTTAATACCGTCAACCCCTGCGAACTTGGCCAGGGAATCTCTAGTAGAATTCATGAAGGAATATATGGAGCAATCCCTGAAGAAATCTCGGAAGGAACACTTGCAAACATAAATGAAAGAATTTCTGTTGACATTCCTTTGAGAATCCCTGGAGGAATCATCGGAAAAAGCACTGGAACAACAACTGGAGGAACCTCTATGGATATGCCAGGAGAAATACCCGGAGGAATGTCTGGTGAAACCCATAAAGGGATTCTTGAAACATTCTGTGGAGCAATCCATGATGGATTCACTAAAGGAAGCTTTGGAATAATTCCAGGAGGAATTCGTCGATGCATCCTTGCAGAAGTATCTGTCAAAATTTCTGAAGGAATCATGGGAGGAATTCTTGAAGCATTTCTTGGAACAAAGCCCGAAACATTCACTATCGGAACCTTGCATACCTCGCATAATCAATCACGAGACCTGAATGGCATCGTTGATTTGATGAAGTTGTAAAAATATCACGCATTCCGGTATAGTATTCAAAGGGTTGATTTGTTAGTTTACCCAAAAAAAAATCTGCCACTACCAAGTTTTCAGAACGCTACCCATACACTTTTCTTAATCGAAGGGCAGGAAAATCTGAATTTGAGTTAGGGCTTTTAGGACTCAAATTAGAACACCACGGACAGCAATAACAGCTTCCAATATGACAGTTCGGATCATAACACTACAGAACCATCTTTTCTGTTTTGTAACCCCTAGAGGATCTCATACGGGAGATCCCATCAAGTTTAATTTCCGCAATTACACAGAAGTAAAAATTTTGCAGTAAATTTAAAACACTAAACAAACAATAAAGTCAATTTTTCCCGATGATGTTTTTGACGGAACAGATTTTCCTTGCACTAATTCATTAGTTCTCACTAGCGTAATGGGTAATGTTTGTGTGTTTGTAAATCAATGTGATTTCCTTGGTGATTTAGGTCCTTACAATTAGTACTTTTCGCATTTTTACGTAGGTATTATTCCTACACACTCGTGCCAAATTTATGGTAGTGCTTAACAGCACAGTGTTCTATTGCAATCAATCTGCTTTTAGTAGGACTTTCATTGCACTCTCAGATGATTCAAAGTTATTTGAATAAGAAGCTGAAACAGATAAAAGACATATCGAGTATTAATCAAGCATTCACTCATAAAGAATGAAAGACCATTCGTGCTACCAACCTATAAGGATATCCTTGAGCCTTCGATCGGAAAATCGACAAGATTAGCGAGAAGAACACGGCAACCAGTACCAAACCGACGACAGCGGCAATCTTCCCTTTCCGGGGGTCGCTTTGCCAGCCAGACTCTGTCAGCAGAATCATACCGGCCACGATCATTGCATCTAGAAATGAAGGAACGTTTGTTTGTAATTGACCAATTCATCAGATGCTAAACAAACAACTCACTCAAGAACATAACGATGTACGTCTCGATTACCAACTGCCCCTGGGACGAGCCATGGATGTAGGCAATACCTCCATTTTGACCCTTGTGGACAAACGGAGGGCTTCGGATGTGATTCCACATTTGTCCGGATACCATTGCAAAGCAGAAAATGACCGCCAAGAAGCCCCACATTTGCTTGTTGTACAAAAAGTCCAAGTTGTTCCGACGCAGATACAGGAACCCTCCGACAAAGGCCGTCAGCATGAGAATGGCCACCGTGGCCGAGTAGTTCGGTGGTCGGAAGATTCTGATCTGAATGTCCGTACGCTCCTGAATCCACTTGCCAATGACCTCCGCGGACACTCCAACGCGCTGGATATCCATGGTATCGGCCGGTTTCGGTTTGCCCTTGGCCGGGAAGTGGATGAACACCGGGGCCGTGTTCAGGCGCAGCATTTGGAACACGTCCGAGCCCTCGTCGAAGTCCACCATCGCAAAGAACAACTTATTCGAGTAGGTCTGCGAGTACCGATAGGAATTGGCCACTATCGTGTACTCGTCGTGGGCGTGCCGACAGATGACACACTGCCGGGCCGGTGCCATGGCCGTGAACATAATTACCACCGAGTAGTTTCGCGGGGCAGATTTGACAAAGTCCCGGAAACGGTTCCCATTGAAGCGCATGACTGGCCTCTTGGCATTCATGTCCAGCAGCTGCTGAACTTTCTCCGATAGGGTTTGCGACTGAAAACAAAAAGATCCATTATCACCAGAACCAACTCATTACAGTTTGGTAGACGTGGATTTCGATTGACACCGCAAACAAACATCCGCGCTAATACTTACGCCCTTTCCCTTGGCCTGGCTCTGGACATGATGGAACAAGCACAATGAAATTGCAATTAGGATTGCAATTTTAACTAGCACTCGCATTTTGACACAGTTTACTGATTATTCACCGGTGAAAATCCTGAATTTTTCTTTTAATCAGCTAAGCGATTATCCATCGCCAGTGGTGAAAAGCGAAGAACCGATCGAACAGAACAGCTACTGCTGCTGTTGCGGCAAAGATTTTGACGTTTGGAGTGACGTGTTCAGTAAGGGAGTTACGTGCGTAACGTCTCAAAATAAAACACGTTACTCTTGTGGCTGCGTCCGAATCACATGCAGTCACAAAAATGATAGGGTGACTCGATTCTGATACAGTAGACGTTCGATAAGTGCAGCATGTTTACGTTTCAGTTACCGATTGAAATTTGTTAACCCTTTATAAGGCAGTGGCAACTATATTGCCACCTACTGTTTGTATTTCAGGCCAAACATTTCAATAGGTCCTATCTGCAATTGAGAGGCTCTCTTTGTTCACTTTCTCTTTCAATTATTACAATGTAATGGTACACTTTTCACCTACTTTTGCAGTACAAATCAAAAGACGATTGTTTTGACCATCGTTCAATGCAAGGAGACAATCATAATACAAATAAACAGCTGAGATATTAACGAAAGAGAGGGAAACCAAAGAGAGCCTCTCTTCTGCAGATAGGACCTTTAGACATGTTTGGCCTGATTTATTTTTATCTGTGTTGCAACAATTTATTTCGAACTTTTTTTTTTTGGTTTACGCAAAATTGGGATTACCAACAACACCTGGTATTTTTTTGGTGCTAAACAAAGCTTTAAAAACAATTTGGGAGTCATTTGTGTTCTCAAAAATGGCTAAATTTGACCGCTTGAAGAAAATAAGCTCAAACTTATTGAAAAATTTGAGATTTGGTAAATATTTTAAGAAATAATCAAATTATGGGTTAACATGAGCTGAACAACATAGTTTATATTATGGGTTAAGCCCTAATCCACTCTAAAATCTCTTTTCCAGCTTTTTGTCGAAGTCAAAAGAAGAAAAGTACCCTAAACGGGCAGTGGCAAGAATATTGCCACCAGCGCTGGTGGCCTAAACGGGCAGTGGCAACTATATTGCCACCTCAAAAGCTCGTTTTTGGGGTTACCGGGCAGTGGCAACTATATTGCCACCAGCGTTTTTGGGCTAAACGGGCAGTGGCAACTATATTGCCACCTAGATTTTTGAGAATGCACTCAAAAACATCGCAATGCAGCTGTAGTGCATCCGAAAAACATCGCAACTCTGTTGACGTTTTTGTTTTTGACAGATAGCGGTGCGATAACTGCAAAATTGTTGCACTTAGCGGACTTGCAGTTAAAAAGCATTGCAGGTCAACCGTTTGAACCGAGCGAACGTCTACTGTACTTCACCGATCGTGCCCTATTCCCATACAACGATACAACATGGGACAACTAATGCTGCACACGGCAGTTTATTCAATGAGCCTCTGCACGAATCTGACATACTGCTCACTCCCATAGAAAATTTGAAAACAGTTCGCACAGTAAAAGTCAAATGTGACTTTTACTGTGCGCGGTGTTTTTAAATTTTCTGTGGGAGTGAGCAGGACAGGGCAAATTCGTGCAGAGGCTCATGCGATTCCCGGTTAGGTTTCTTTTATTTTTCCCGGAAGGCCAACACCCCGAGAACGCAGCCACTTTTAGCATTCTTGGTCTGGCAAGAACTTGCGTAAACAAACGCTGCAGTTCGATTCTTGATTCTGAATCAAGAACATCAATCCTTTTTCGCAGTAGTCATAGAAAAAAAATGAGCCCCGATTAATTCCACTTTTTCTTTCATTTCTGAATGGTGAACCTTATTCGAATTCTCCGCGGACAATGGAAAACCAAAGCGCTAAACGCAGTTGGGCGGACGCGCACCTCGTTGACGGTGGATCAGAACAAAATCAGTGTTGCTTCCTTTGTCAGAGTGCCCCTCGGAAGTTGTGCCAGCTCTCCACAGCGGATAACTTGAAAGCGCTGATTCGGAAATATTTGCGCATAAAGGTAAGTACTTTGAACCCGTAGCCCGATTTTGTTGCAAAATAGACAACCGTTTTTTTTAAACGTTTAGCACATGTGTTAACATACCAATGTATAGGCAGAAAATTGAAAAAAAAATTCACATTTTAATTTTCAATGCATTGATATAATGGTGCCATTCATACATGGTTTAGTCATGATTCAAACGATTCACTCGTGTTCTTTCGTGAATTATTTATCAACCAAGTTTTATCGTAATTCGCCCCCAAAACGACGATTCGACCGCTTGGGAGTGTTGTCGTCGTCGTGATGATGCTTCCCGAAAGCAATGTCAAATTCGTTCGGGGTTTCAAAACATTGGAAAGAAATTCATTATTTTTACAGTCAGATTGAGATTTACGAGTAAATGAGTGTGATCCGAAGGTATAACTGTTTATTCTGAGCATAACAGTATTTTTTACGGCAGTGAAAACTAATTAGAAGTACGATATTTATGGGTCTGAAAATCGTTCAGGCGAAGTGGATAGCAAATCTAACCTCGAATATCCTACAATTCTAACCTCAACTCCTCACTTGCACAAGCCGGATCTCATTTTTCACGGAAATGGTGGAACAAAATGCAAAACTAATGTACGTGCGGCCGAGGGAATTGAAAGTTCTACCATTTCCACTTAAAAAAACTGTCGGATGTGGGTTGTAAGTAGGAAAAATAAAATAATTCCCCCAACAGATTATGTTGATAGGTATGTAAAAAAAGGTAAACATCATCAGTTCGGTAGTTGCGCTACCGAAACAAAGATGGGTAACAGTATGTTTTGTTTTGCCCTTGAAAGCCAATTCCATGGGGCTTGGATCTACATCTACAGTGGGAATCCGTTTTTAGCATGCACCAATTTCGGTACTATCTGTTTGATAACTTTTTCACGTGTATCAAAAATCTTGAATATATGGATTAATGACTTTTCGATATAATTGGCAATTGGTTCTCTTATTATAGATTTAAAGCTATTCCTGTATTCTTTTGGCTTGTGGATTTTGGCTTCGGGGGGCCCGGGGCAAACCCTATAAAGTGGGCCCCCAACAACAAGGTATTGAAGATTTATATTGTTTTTCTTCAATGTTGTGTATCGTACGTATTTTTATTTTTTTCTTTTTTTTTTGCGAACACGAACGTTGTTGTTTTTCTGATAATCAACCGAAATGGTATATTAGACGTACGTAATGACTGAAGTTCATAGGTACAATTTATGCTGAAAATTGACGAATTGAGTGGAAAAATTGCGAAAAAAATCCACGTAGTTCTGATGGGGATTGAACCCACGTCTTCCTAAATTCGCTAGACAGGGTACGTTAACCAACACTGCCATAGAAAAGGTAACGGCTCTGCGAAGTAGAAAGCCAACCTGAATCCAACACTCACCCACCCCACGCTTTTTTCGCAATTCACCAACTCCATCGGTCCTTAGATGTCCACTTACAACATTCTCTGATAATAATATTGTCGGGCCGCCACCAAACCGGACTTCGCACAATCAAGTCGCGACGCGACCCAACTCGCGACGTTTTTTAATCATGTCAGAAGTAGTGCGCATCCTTCCCTTTGTTGTCAGCAATACAGCGCACTAGATGCGAAACAGTTGCGACACTTGCAGACTAAGAAAAGGCAACTTTTGATTGAGTGTCGGTCTTGATTCCAACCGGATAGACAATACCTAGGCATATTGTGAAATTTTATTTGGGATTGCAATATTCTATGGAGTATTTCGAGATTCTGATAGAAAAAAGGTAGGATACAGGGGAAACTTTAGTTATACATTCTCAAAAACATAAGTGAAACTCAAAATAAAGAGATGGTAAACCTCAGCTCCGACACGTTTTTGGAAATTAGATTTCCAAAACTACCTTGAATTTCCGAAACATCTCCTGGAATCATTATCTTCTTTTTTCCCATGATAACAAATGTACTCAATGAACTGATGCAGATTGATACTAAGTAGTTGTTTTTAGAATGTAATTGTATAATCAATAGACTGATTTTTAAGTTACTCCGCAAAACTTCTTTTAACACCCTTAGAGACGTTCTTGTGTAGAAACTTTAACTCACAGAAAAAAAAAATCTACTGAACTCAATAAGAACTATCAAGGGGTTTTAGAGAAACTCGCGTATTTCAAAATAAAACAAAAACTTCGTTCCACCAAATTGTTGTATTATATTATGCCTATCTACACACTTAGAAAAAATGACGGATTACGGTAAAATTTTACCGTAATCTCAACAGCTGCACGTACGGTAAAAAGTTCGGTGATTTTTCAAATCACCGAACATACTGTGAATCTCAGGAAAATGCATCTGTCAAAGTTACCGGAACGTTCGGTACTTTTTACAAATTTACCGTAAAAATCGCAGATCGTTCGGTATGTTTGTTTACGAATGAACAGTCACAGTCACTGAACGTACGGTAAATTTTACAAATGATCCGTAAATATTACCGACCGTACGGTACTTTTTCACAAATTTACGGTGATTTTATGCGAGCACAAAAAAAACTATTTTCATAAAAAGGTCGATCATGGGATCGGCCACACAACCTTCTGATCAGGAACCACACTTGCTACCACTGTACAAGACAGTCTTGCTTGGAGATGATGCGCAAATTCTAATAGAACTGATACTCAAAGCTGCCGGCGTGGCTGTCAAACGCATTTCACAGTAGTACGGTAAAATAGTCCCATCACCGATCTGTTCGGTAAAATATTCACAGATCTCCTGTAAATGTGTCTGATTTCACCGGTTCTTCGGTGATTTCTTAGATTTCACCGATTTTCGCCTGTAATTTAATCGATTTCGCCGTAATGCTGTAGTTTGCTTGTTCACAGACCAGTTTCGGTGATTTTTTTCACCGAATACTGTAATTTATTCTAAGTGTGTAGGGATGAATTTGTTGCAATCAAGCATTACAACCTATCCCTCAAAATATGTAGTCATTTTTGGAAAAACACTTCAATTCCAAACAGTTGGATTGTTAAGTAATTGAAATATTGTTTTTAACTCAATCGAAAGAGCAATTGTCTTTGCTTCAAAATATAAATCGACAAAACAGTTTTATGATTTTGGAGTTCATACCGAAAAAAAATCCCAGAAAAACTTCAAATCTAATCTGCAAAAAGCACGAGTGTTTCAAAGTTATGATATTTTGAATTTTGATTCCAGATTATGAATTTATGTATATGGATGAAGAACCCCATTATAACCAACCTAGAACTTGCATTAAATATAATAGTCTTTGATGTTCATTTTTTATGGTTTCGTGAACAAAATATATAGTGCTCAGGGATTCTTGGGAGGCCCCCCTGATCGGGGGGGCCGGGGCACTTGCACCCTTTGACACCCCCCCCCCCCCTTAAATCCGGGCCTGTGTATTCGCACAGGGGATGGTCCACTATACTGTTTGATTTGTTTATTCTCAATACGGATTACGGATCGTCTTTTTTGATTCCAAGCCATACATTTCTTTTAATTTTTCAGCGGAAGCTTTGATGTCTTTTGTCATTAGCTATTCGTACACAAACGCAAAACTTTTAAAAATCGTCATAACTTGAAAAATATTTGGATCATCTCGAAACTTTCACAGATTGCTTTGCACCTGAATACATAACTGTGAAAAATATTAGGATCACTTAAAAATTGTCCAGTTTTGTGTTACATGATACAAAAATCCATGATGGGACCGTTATGCGGGTACTTTTAATATGGGACGCTCATGATTTGGTATTTTTTTTTCGCACATTGACATAAAAATCCGCAATTTTTATTAAGGGTTTTGAAAGTACGTTGAAAATGATGATGATTCCTTACGTTAACTCAAAAGTGATGGAAAGTCAAATGGGACTGATATGCGAGTGGGGGCAGTACACCGGTGTAGCACTTTTGCACCGAAAGTGTTCGTTTTTCATTTTCGTGCTGCACCGGTGTAGCACTTTTTCTGCACCGCTCGAGATAGTGCAGCACTCAAAAATTCGAGAGTGTAGCGGGTGCACACCGTTTGGTTTTTATTCACACACACCAATGCAACTGCATCGAAAATTTTCGTTTTTTAGTGAAAAGTGTAGCACGAAGCGGTGTAGCACCGCCACAAAAACGAAAACGACATTAGTTGTAGCGTTTACTGATGATACGCTCAAAGCTGAAAAAATCATTATATTTAGTGATTTCGTAATTCATTATTAAACAGGTTTCTTACAATTTTAGTTTTTCCTATAGACCGTTCTACAAGATAACTCGTTCAGCCCAGCAGCTCCTGACAAACAGCCCACAATCTCTCTACGAACCTAAAGCACATATTCAACATCAGTAAGCTTCTTACATAACTATCAGGCAAGCCCCGACCGACTTACGTAGTGATTCATACACACGGGCAACGCAATTATAATTCAATAGGGCTATTGTGTTCCCACCGGTGACAAATCTATCAAATTAAGGATCGGTTTAGTATAATGCAACATATAGGAATTTCTTTACGTACAATGTTGGTCACAAAACTCAACTCCAAATATTCTCAGGCCTTCTTTAAATCACCGAAAAACAGTAGAATTCAACTATATTATCCGCAAATTATCTCGAGCACTATATGACCACGCTATATCACATCCACTCGCTATCATTCGTCGATCGTCTGTCTATTGTCACCCGATCTAGCAGGCAATATGCAAATCACGAAAAGAAATCTATTCTCATTCCCTCTACATCTAGCTACCATTACAGGGGTTCCTAACACGGTACGCAGCTGGCGGTTCGTACACTCCCCAGCCCATAAACCTGGTCCTATCTTTCCTCAACAACCTCACCAGGATTATTCTCTATTTCAAGAACCGCCAATTTTGAAACGGGTCTCCTGAAACATCCTGAGTTAGTCCGAACTACGGCTTGTCGAACACGTCCGTCCAATCCAGTGAAAACCTCGTCTACGATGCCGCGCACTCCAGCGGTGTCCTTAGTATCCATTATAAAGACAAGATCCCCAACTTTCAAAGCCCGACTATCCGCATACCACTTACTTCGCTGATTCAAAGTTGGGAAGTACTCCTTGCACCATCGTGTCCAAAGCTCCCTTGCTAAGGCTTGCGAACGCTTATAACTGCTCTTCAGTTCTTCGGCCAGTGAAATCGGTGTCTGGAACGGTTCATGTTGTCCAGAAGAGCTCCCAAACAGGAAATGGTTAGGTGTGATAGCGTCTAGCTCTGTATCCTCGGTACCAGAATACAACAAGGGGCGCGAGTTGATCAGGTACTCAGCTTCAGTCAACGTAGTTATCAATATTTCATCGTTTAGTTTTTCGGCCGTCATTCAGCACAGCCATCGCGTCTTTAACAGACCTCACCATTCGCTCCCACACACCGCCCATGTGGGGAGCGGATGGGGGATTGAAGGTCCATTTGGTCCTTGCATCCGTGAACGTGTTGGCACAGTCCACATCGATCTTCTTCAGTTCTTCTCTTAATTCTCGGCTGGCTCCCTTGAAATTCGTGCCATTGTCGCTGAATATTTCCACAGGGGAGCCACGTCGTCGAATGAAACGCCTGATGGCTAGTTTACACGATTCAGTACTGAGACTGAAAGCAACTTCACAGTGCACGGCTCTTACTACCAGGCATGTGAAGAGTGCTACATAACGCTTTTCAGTTCTCCTGCCGATACTCACATCAATGGGCCCGAAGTAATCCAAACCCACGTAGCTGAAGGCTCTGATGAACGGCTGCATTCGTTGAACCGGTAGTGGGGCCATTCGTGGGACAATCGGTTTACTCTTGCGCAGCCTACATACCAAGCAGCCGTTGATCACCTTCCCCACCGCTGTGCGCAATTTCGGGATGAAGTAGGCCTGACGCACTTCGTTCACTAATGTCTCCTTTGATGCATGGCCGTATCGCACATGGAAATCTTCAATTATCTTCGCTGTAATCGGGTGTTCTCTAGCCAATATCACTGGAAATCGTGTACAGGTTGCAGCGAACTCGGCCGCTGCCGTTCTTCCCTCCATTCTCACCACTCCGTCCTGGTCCATGAATGGCGAAGTTCTAAACAGACGACTAGATCTTTCGATATGGAGCCATTCACTCGGTGGAAGTTCTTTGTTCTTCATCAGCACTTTCACTTCATCCGCAAAAGAATCCGATTGAGCCATGCGCCACAAGACACGTTGAGCTTTATTCAGTTCTTCCTGTTGGATCACCACCCACACTGCTGGAATCGTCGAAGGCCTTCCTTCAACACCACTGATCGCTTCAATAGGTAGCTTCTTCACCCTTCGCCTACAGTTGGAGATAAACCGAAAAACCAAAGCCACCGTACGGAGTAGCACTCGCCACTTGGAAATTCGAGTCACGTCTATGATTGGTTCCGGCAGGACGATATGATGTAACAGATAACAGGTTCGGAGTTCTTCGGGGACTAAGGGTTTGGTTCCTGGTTGTTCAGGCCACGACTCCACTGCATCGAATAAAAATGATGGTCCTTTAAACCACCTACACTCTGCGTCCAACGTTGTACCGTCGCCCCACTTGGTCATGTCATCCGCTACGTTTTTCTTAGACGGGACGTACCTCCAGTCCGCTGCGTTCGTTGTGTGAAGGATCTCTGCAACACGGTGTGCTACGTATGGCTTGTACTTCCGGCTATCGGATCTTATCCACGATAAAACGGTCATGGAGTCAACCCACAGAAAGCGCTGTTGGATCGGCACGCACAACGATGAGCATAGGGTGTTCAGCATTCGGGCTCCAATGACAGCTGCCTGTAGTTCTAATCGAGGTGTTGATGTTAACTGTAGCGGCGCCACCTTAGACTTAGATCCTATTAAAGAGCACCGAACATCAGCTCCTACTGTGTACCGAAGGTACGCTACGCAACCGTAGGCATCCTCACCTGCGTCCGAGAAAATATGCAGTTGTATATCACTGACGTTGCTAATAGATTCGTTTCCGAAAAAACAGCGTGAGATTTTGACCGATTCGATGCTCGGCAGCATTTTGGTCCAGTCTAGCCATTTCCTGAAGATCTCATCCGTAACGGGCTGATCCCATCCTATGTTACTCCTCCAAGTTTCTTGAATAATAATTTTCCCATGAATCAGCAGCGGCGAGAGGAATCCAATGGGATCAAAGAAACTCATTACGCACTTCAGAAGAATGCGCTTTGTTGGGCGGACTCCGTCGATAAGATATGGATCCAGTTTGGTCATTAATTCCATATTGAATGAGAAGACGTCCTCATCAGGTCTCCAGAGTAGACCTAGCACTCGCTCAGACCCCACAGCCTTGTCGTAGCAGAGAGTCTTGGCGACTCCCTCATGATCTCCGAGAGCTTCCAGCACTTTAGGTGAGTTGCTCAGCCAACTTCGGATCTCGAATCCTCCCAGAGAATGGACATGACGTACTTCTAGAGCCCGTTTAATCGCTTCATCTTCATCATCTGCGCTGTCAAAATAATCATCGACATAGTGTCGATTGATTATTGCGTCTGCAGCGGCTGGGAAACGACTCGCGTGCTCTAGTGCGTTGGTATCTTTCGTGAAATGTGCATTGCAGGGTGAACATTTAGCTCCGAATATAACGGCATCCATGATGTAAACGTCAGGGGCGCTGTTCTTCTCGCGCCTGAACAAAAATCGCTGGAACTGTTTGTCCTGCTCACGCATCCGAATTTGCAAGAACATTTCCCTTATGTCTCCTCCTATGCCGATCCGCCGTGCTCGAAAGTGGTTGAGTATCACTGGTAAAGAAACGAGCATATCCGGTCCTTTGATCAGCATATCATTTAAGGAAACGCCTCCTGCTTTCGCTGCCGCATCCAGTGTTAAACGAATCTTCCCCGGTTTTTTGGGGTTCACCACCACGTTCAGTGGTAGGTACCACATTTTACCGGGTTCGGTGCCTGCCAATTCCTCGGAGGACGCCTTGTGCGCGTAGCCCTTTCTGACGAACTCCTCAATAGCAGTATTGACCCTGTCCTGCAAACCTGGCTCTTTCGCAAAACGCTTTTCCAAGCTCTGTAGTCGCCTGTATGCCATCGGGTAACTGTCGGGCATGTTGACGTCATCTATTCTCCAGAGCAAACCCGTCTCGAAACTTTGACCAATTCTCACGGTAGTTTGTTCCAAGATCCCACGTGCCCGACGATCTTCATCGGATTCTACTCGGTAGGGGCAGTTGACGCCGGCCTCCTCCATAGTGAAATAATCCTTCAAAGCTTGATCCATTTCAACGTCGCACTGATGAACACCGCAGTAGTCTTCACCTGCAATCGCTCTAGTCGGGCCACAGATCGTCCATCCGAGTTTACACCGCAGGCCGATAGGTTCGCCTTCATTGCCGATTCTCGATTCGATCGGCGCCATCAGGTCCATGTTATCCAGTCCGATTAGAATAGTCGGCTGGGCACTTTCCTGGTTCCCAATGTCAATGCCCCGTAGATGTGCAAACTTCTCCATCAGTTCGTCGAAGTCCACGGTCTGCTGCGGCAAATTAAGTCGATCCACCGTATGTACTTCATTCAGCTGATACTGTTCGACCTCGTCCTTGCCGGATATGGCCAATTTCACCGACATCGATGATTTCTCGGTCCTAGTCACGCCAGACGTCCATGTCAGGTTCAGTGGCCTTATCGCACCTTTCAGACCCAACATGGTAGCCACTCCCTTTTCCAATAATGTTCTGGATGAACCCTCGTCGAAGAACGCGTAAGTTCGGAATTGCTTGGCCCCGTTAACCAAGATCACTGGTACCACTCGAAATATGACCGACGACTTCGATTTCCTATGGTGCAGCATGCAGCTCGTTTCTGGTGCCTTTTCTACGCGATGCAGCAAGGGGTGGTGCTTTGCTCCACATCCCGAAACGTTGCACTGCAGCTTATTTCGACATCGCATGGTGCCATGATTGTAGAGACACAGCGTACAAAGATTCCGGTCAGCGACCAGGCGCAGACGTTCACCGAGAGATAGCTTTCTAAAGTCTTCGCAATTCCTTGCACGATGCCCGACCTTCGAACACGTCGCACACGGTTTATCCTCCGACGCTTGGGTTGCAAACCTCCTTGATTTGTCGTCTCCGTTGACACCGGCTACATCGTTGTGGGCGTGGATAAAGCCTTTTTCTTTTGGTGGCTTCCTTTCCTGTTTCGCCGCTGTCTCCATAGTTGGGTTCACAAAAGTGACTTCACTCGCCTCGTCCATCAACTGCTCCATGAAGTCTCCGAAAGTCCGAATCGACACATGCGGTACGACCTTCTTGAAACGAACCCACTCTAGCTTGAAACTAGTGGGTAATTTATCCACCATTTCTTGGAGCAGAACCGGATTGCTTAGGTGATCTAGTTGATTCGCAGCTTCTAAATGATCACATAGTTGCTGGACTGCCATTCCGAACTTAATAACAGTGTCCAGCCTTTCCTGTTTTGGGGGTTCGATGCTTCGTACCTTCGAAATCAATGATCTAATTAGCACTTCCGGTTTACCATAGATTCTTCGCAGTGTGTCTACTACTCTGGGCACGTTCGCAGGTAGGACCAATCTGCTTCGTACGGTCTCAAGTGCCGGACCCTTCAGACTTTCTTGTAACCTGATCAGGTTTTCTACGTCTGAAAACCCACACGCTGTATTTGAGTTCTCGTATGAGCTTATGAATATGGGCCATTCTTCGACTGCTCCGGAAAATGTTGGCAGCTTTTTCGGCCAGACCTGTCTAGCGGCTATTTGAGCTGGTGATGGTCCACACACCGGGAATTCTCCGAGCATTGACGGCGGTACTGATGCTGGTTGCCGCTGTCTTTCATTCCGTTCAAAATTCGCGTTCATATTGACGGAATTTGCCATTCTTGGTCCCGCTATATTTCGAAATGTAGCAACGCCATGAGGTGCGAACGATGACGCTCTGTGGTCTCGGTCATCCAGAGGTTCCTGGGATCGAGCTACGCTAGAGACCATCCCCAGCCCGTACGAATTCATGGTACTCCCTAGCGGCTGGAGTTCCGGTAGTGACGGAACATGGTACGTTTGTTGTCTATCGTGTACTACTGCTGCTGGCGGAATGTTATGATGTCGGGGTAGAACACGGGAATCAGGACGACCGGGTGGAGTTCCTGGAAAACAGTCCCCTTGCAAGCCAACGTGGCTTGGTCCAGCTACTGGGATCGCTTGCATACCGTAGGTCTCGAAGGCTTTCGCTCCTCCCTTTACCTCTATTTGCTTATCGATCCACTGTCTGGTCCGACTAACGTTGCTCACCTTCGAGTTTTGAACGCTTTCCTCCTCATCATCATCGGATTCGTCGATATACGAAGCCATTACGTCATATCTTCTTCGCATATACTCCTGCTGCATAGCATACTCCTCGTCCAAGCGCCTGAGTTCTAATTCCTTTGCCTTCTTTCTCCTGGATGACACTGTGCTAGTTCCTCTGTGCCGCTGGGACCTCATCGCCAGGCAAAGCTTGCAGCACCACGGTTGGTCCTTAATAGTGTCGTCCACATTCGCACAGGAATAATGAAACCATTTACCGCACTCGTCGCAGGCAACCATTCCACGATCGATAGATGGGGACAACTGGCATAGCTCGCACACGCAGTAGGTATCATCCAAAGGTGCTGGGCGGGACATCTTGTGAGGTTCCGAACAAAGATTAAAATTCTTTGAGTAAATGTTCGGATTTGTACGAAAAACCTCTCTGTAGCGTTTACTGATGATACGCTCAAAGCTGAAAAAATCATTATATTTAGTGATTTCGTAATTCATTATTAAACAGGTTTCTTACAATTTTAGTTTTTCCTATAGACCGTTCTACAAGATAACTCGTTCAGCCCAGCAGCTCCTGACAAACAGCCCACAATCTCTCTACGAACCTAAAGCACATATTCAACATCAGTAAGCTTCTTACATAACTATCAGGCAAGCCCCGACCGACTTACGTATTGATTCATACACACGGGCAACGCAATTATAATTCAATAGGGCTATTGTGTTCCCACCGGTGACAAATCTATCAAATTAAGGATCGGTTTAGTATAATGCAACATATAGGAATTTCTTTACGTACAATGTTGGTCACAAAACTCAACTCCAAATATTCTCAGGCCTTCTTTAAATCACCGAAAAACAGTAGAATTCAACTATATTATCCGCAAATTATCTCGAGCACTATATGACCACGCTATATCACATCCACTCGCTATCATTCGTCGATCGTCTGTCTATTGTCACCCGATCTAGCAGGCAATATGCAAATCACGAAAAGAAATCTATTCTCATTCCCTCTACATCTAGCTACCATTACAGGGGTTCCTAACACGGTACGCAGCTGGCGGTTCGTACACTAGTCTTTTATCCACTTGGCCCGTGTTGGGGTAGGGCTGCAAAACGGTGAGTCGATAAGGAGAGCGTCCAACATAGCTCTGGTCCTCACAAGTTCCTACCTCATGCTTCCACGGGTCAAGTGATGACAAAGACCGCCAGCTAAGAGTTGTGTGCTTAGCTGGTAGTGCAGCCTGGGCACTGTTGTTCTTCTGACTTCAGCTAGATTGAGGAGGTACGATCCGAGTGTCTGTTCACCAAGGAGGTGCGGCTCAAACAGCGTCTGTTCTGGCATCCAGCGACTGAGTAAGAAACGCTGCACCACGCCCAGCTAAATCCAAGGTGGTAGCCCCATCAGCGTGGTCGTCCCAGTATAGGTTGGGACGTTAAACAGAACTGGCACGATGGCCCTCCGGCGAGACAGGAGTGTTGGCGTAGGCCCAATAAGCCACCCGTAAAAATCCCCATTGCGAATAACATAGGAGAAAATACGACTCGATACAATCGGCAAAGACCCACGCGACGAAATAAGGACTACGATTGGAAACTTGGAACATGGAATTGCAAGTCACTAGGTTTCGCAGGATGTGACAGGATAATCTACGACGAACTACATCCCCGCAACTTCGACATCGTGGCGTTGCAGGAACTTTGTTGGACTGGACAGAAAGTGTGGAAAAGCGGGCATCGAGCGGCTACCTTCTACCAAAGCTGTGGCACCACCAATGAACTGGGAACAGGATTTATAGTGTTGGGCAAGATGCGACAACGTGTGATCGGGTGGCAGCCGATCAACGCAAGGATGTGCATGTTGAGAGTTAAGGGCCGTTTCTTCAACTACAGCATCATTAACGTCCACTGCCCACACGAAGGGAGACCCGATGACGAGAAAGAAGCGTTCTACGCGCAGTTAAAAAAAAAAAAAAAAAGACACGGACATGTTTAATGCTTTCAGTGAGCTTTTCGCTCTTTGAAGGAAGCCCGACACTAGACAACGGACTAGCATGCAACGTCCAGTGGCACAGCCGAAAACTTTTCCTGACAGCTGCGGCGGGAATCAAACCCGCGCTCCTTAGTACGATGCGACTAAATGCTTGGTGACACTAGCCGCACGACCACGAAGCAGTTAGAGCAAACATACGATGGTTGCTCGCCACGTGACGTGAAAATCGTTGTCGGCGACATGAACGCGCAGGTAGGAGGGGAGGAAATGTACAGACCGGTAATCGGGCGAAACAGCCTGCACGCCGTATCGAATGATAACGGCCAGCGATGTGTAAACTTTGCAGCCTCCCGTGGTATGGTAGTCCGAAGCACCTTCTCCCCCCTCAAAGATATCCACAAAGCCACCTGGAGATCACCCGACCATCAAACAGAAAACCAAATCGACCACGTTCTAATCGACGCTAAATTCTTCTCGTATACATATAACCAACATCCGCAACATCGCACTGCGATATAGATTCGGATCACTACTTAGTCGCTGTATGCATGCGCTCAAAACTTTCGACAGTTATCAACACGCGTCGAAGTCGAACGCCGCGGCTCAATATCGAGCAACTTCGTAACGTAGAAGTGGCTCAAGACTACGCGCAGCAGTTAGCAGTGGCCCTACCAACGGAAGAGCAGCTTGGCGCAGCTACACTTGAAGATGGCTGGAGGGACATTCGATCCGCCATAGGTAGTACCTCGGCTACAGCACTAGGCTTCGTTACTCCGAATCACAGAAACGACTGGTACGACGGCGAATGTGAACAGTTGAAAAACGAGAAGAATGCAGCATGGGCGAGAATGCTGCAACACCGTACGAGAGCGAATGAGGCACGTTACAAACAGGCGCGGAACAGGCAGAACTCAGTCTTCCGGATGAAGAAGCGCCAGCAGGAAGAACGAGATCGCGAAGCGATGGAAAAGCTGTACCGCGCTAAGTTCTAGGAGAAGCTGAACCGCTCGCGCAGAGGCTTTGTGCCACAAGCCGACATGTGCCGAGACAACCACGGGAATATTCTCACGAGCGAGCGTGAGGTGGTCGAGAGGTGGCGGCAGCATTACGATGAGCACTTCAATGGCGACGTAGTTGCAAGTATCGAAGGTGGCGTGGTAACAGATCTAGGAGTATGTGCACAGGACGAAAGACTTCCGGTCCCTGACCTCCAAGAGATTGAGGAGGAGGTTGGCCGGTTGAAAAACAACAAAGCCGCTGGAGCAGATCAACTACCAAGCGAGCTTCTAAAATACGGTGGAGAAGCACTGGTGAGAGCACTACACTGGGTCATTTCCAAGATTTGGGAGGAGGAAGTATTACCGGAGGAATGGATGGAAGGTATCGTGTGTCCCATCTAGATGGGATGTGCACAAAAAGGGCGACAAGTTGGATTGCGGGAACTACCGCGCGATCACACTACTGAGCGCTGCCTACAAGATACTCTCTCAAATTTTATGCCGCCGACTTTCACCGATTGCAAGAGAGTTCGTGGGGCAATATCAGGCTAGATTTATGGATGAACGCGCTACAACGGACCAGATGTTCGCCATCCGCCAGGTGTTGCAGAAATGCCGCGAATACAACGTGTTCACACATCACTTGTTCATCGATTTCAAATCGGCGTATGATACAATCGATCGAGAACAGCTATGGCAGATTATGCACTAATACGGATTCCCGGATAAACTGATACGATTGATCAAGGCGACGATGGATCGAGTGATGTGCGTAGTTCGAGTATCAGGGACACTCTCGAGTCCCTTCGAATCTCGCAGAGGGTTACGGCAAGGTGATGGTCTTCCGTGCTTGCTGTTCAATATTGCTTTAGAGGGTGTAAAAAGGAGAGCGGGGATAAACACGAGTGGGACGATTTTCACGAAGTCCGTTCAGCTGCTTGGTTTTGCCGATGATATTGATATTATTGCTCGTAAATTTGAGACGATGGCGGAAACGTACATCCAACTAAAGAGTGAAGCCAGGCGAATCGGATTAGTCATTAATGTGTCGAAGACAAAGTACATGATGGCAAAGGGCTCCAGGGAGGAATCACCGCGCCCGCCACCCCGAATTCATATCGACGGTGATGAAATCGAGGCGGTTTAAGAATTCGTGTACTGGGCTCACTGGTGACCGCCGACAACGACACCAGCAGAGAAATTCAGAGGCGCATTGTGGCAGGAAATCGTGCCTACTTTGGACTCCGCAGAACTCTACGATCGAATAAAGTTCGCCGTAACACGAAGTTAACCATCTACAAAACGTTGATTAGACCGGTCGTACTCTATGGGCACGAGACATGGACCCTACGTGCAGAGGACCAACGCGCCCTTGGAGTTTTCGAACGGAAAGTGTTGTGTACCATCTACGGCGGAGTGCAGATGGAAGACGGGACTTGGAGAAGGCGAATGAACCACGAGCTGCATCAGCTGCTGGGAGAACCAACCATCGTCCATACCGCGAAAATCGGGAGGCTACGGTGGGCGGGTCACGTCATCAGGATGTCGGATAGCAACCCGACTAAAATGGTTCTCGAGAGTCATCCGACCGGTACAAGAAGACGTGGAGCGCAGCGAGCTAGGTAGGTCGACCAAGTGGAGGACGATCTGCGGACCCTACGCAGAGTGCGGAACTGGAGACAAACAGCCATGGACCGAGTGGAATGGAGGCGGCTACTATGTACAGCAGAGGCCACCCCGGCCTTAGTCTGATTGGTAAGGTAAGTAAGCCGTGTTGGTGTAACCAGTAGTCTTCGCAGCGATAAACCAATTATCGAAAGCAGTTTTTTGATAGCAGCTTTAATATTAACTTACTACTTTCAGTCTTGAGCACTCACGGTGGTGCAGAGGACCGAATTGGAAGATTTCTATCCTGGGCGATTGGTTTTGTTGACGTTGATGATAAGACCTGCCGCTGAGGAGTGATTGGCAAGATCATCGAGCTTGCTCTGCATATCAGAGCGCCGCTAGGAGGGCAACGTCTTCAGCCAATTCAAAGTCATCTAGGTGCTCCATGGTAATGGGCTGCCACAGCAACCCACGATTTGGTTCACGATCAATCGCACCTACCAGGATCTCGTTGATTACGATGAAGAACAGTAGCGGTAATGGGATACATCCTTGCCTCACTCCAGCAACGACCCGGATGGTATCGGACAAGACACCGTTGCGCAGTACTCTGCATGAAAATGCCCTATACTGTGCTTCAATGAAACCGATGCACAGTGGGCAGAAACGGGCCTGTAATCGGACTTATTTAGAAACCGCTGGTTTTGAAACTCCAACTGATGCATTTCCCATGGAAAATGGGCCGATAAATCGAATGGTGATGGTTTCATGCTGTGCAGACCTCGGGAAGGGGTTCATTTTGCCCCATTTTACCCTAAATCAGCCGTTTTCAATGGGTATACTTCCATAACTCTACACGCCGCTGATTTTTTGTATATAAATTGACGAATATGATATTATTATGTTTACAGAATTGACTGATAATGATTTCATGCAGTGCTGAGCCTTATAAGTGACCCATTTTGCCCTATTTCACCCTATATTTATTGTTTTAATGAATATATGCTTGTAACTTCAATTCATTTAGATTTTTTAGTACATGAATGAAGAAATTTCATGCTATCATATCTACAAAATTGAATGACGATGCCATCATGCTATGCTCAGTCCAAGTAGTGGCGTATTTTACCCCATTTCACCCTATATTCGAAATATGGATGATTATAACGTCTATATCTTCAATTGCTCCAATAATTTAAGCTTATAATTGGACAATTAAGATGTAACCAGCTCTGCAGTATTGAATGACGACGGGGCCATGCTGTGACAAGTCTGAGTATTGGCCCATTTTACCCCATTTCACCCTATATAAGTTATATCGCAAACAGATCTCTATAATTTAGTTTGCTTCAGAATATTTTACTAACTAATCGACAAATTTTATGTTATCATCTATTCTGAATATAGTGATAGTGATGGCATGCAGTGCTGAGTTCAAGAAATAGTCCATTTTACCCTACTTTACCCTATATTTATAATTAAAATGAAAATATTCCCCTAAATCCGATTCTGATAATATTTTTGTAAAGTGAAGTACAAAATTGATGTTTTTATCTTTACAGAATTGGATGGCCCGCATAGAAAAATACGATTGATGAAATCGTTCATATCATACGGTATTTGTTCGTGGAATGATTATTATAAAAGTTATAATAGTTTAATGATTGGATGATTAGGGCAAAAAAAATTGGCATTATTCAATATGTTTCAGGAATCATAACATTTATAATGATGATACATCCAATAGTACATTAATTATTTTTAATAATATGGGTTTGTACGCTCGGTAAGCAAAAGATGCTTTTTTTCGATGCACAAGCATTGCAATCCTTTTGGAGTGGGAAATCAACCCATTTGTGCGAATCTCGGTGTAAATGCTTGTGTAAATGTGTCATTGTTAGCGATGGAATCCAGTAATTCTCATCTCTAGAAGTGTCCAGCAAAGAGCACTCTGTAGAAAAAAACTGATTCAATGCCAGCAGCAGCCATGGATTAACTATTGCAAGTTTCTTGGCAAATTCTCATGAAAGCTTACCTTTGCCGGCTGCTATACAGTAGACGTTCGATAAGTGCAACATGTTTACGTTTCAGTTACCGAATGAAATTCGCTAACTGCAACGACTGACAGCCGTCAAACAGTTGTCAATTGCTGTTGGACGCAGCCAGAATGCACTCAAAAACATTGCAATGCAATTATAATGCATCTGAAGAACATCGCCACTCTGATGACGTTTAGTTTTTGACAGATAGCGGTGCGATAACTGCAAAATTGTTGCACTTAGCGGACTTGCAGTTAAAAAGCATTGCAGTTAAACCGTTTGCACCGAGCGAACGTCTACTGTAGTATGCAAAATGCCAAAAAGAAGATCGGTCGTTGATACTGGGCACAACACTTCGAAGTGTTCTTACTCTTGGGGATTTTCCTTCCGCAACTTCTCATGTGCAATGTTACCTTTTCGCATCTTCAGATGAAGAACATTTATACATTTGAGCCACCCGCGAGCACTAATTCTGTTTGGAGTAGCGAGTAAACACCGTGCGAGGAGCAGTGGAAGCTTGGAAATCACACGGTTCGATTCCCGATTCAACAAAATAATTACAAAAAAAACACTTCGGAAGTAAACAATTATTCACACAATCGTAGACAAATTTGACAGTGTCCGAAAAATGCCCGCAGGGGTGTGCTTTTTTCTCAGTCGGCAAAGCAGATTCGATGAAATATTTCCATTTTGTTTTTATCATTCGCTGTATCATAACGTTGATGATAAACTGATCATAACATGTATAATTCCACAAAAATTTTGTTCGAGAAAAATGGCATTTTTGAATGGTAACGATACTTAACAACCCATTCGGTCTATCATCAAAACACCAAAAATGATAACTGCAATCATCAATATGATTTGTCTTGTCATCGATTTATCATCCAGTATACGATAATACATATGATCAGAAAATGATACACTGTTAAATTGATGTATCATATCGGTTTATTCGGGGGTGGTGATGGAATGCAATGCTGAGTTCAAAAAGTGTTCCATTTTACCCTATTCCACCCTACATTAACAATTTTAGTAAAAATATCGCTCTAAATCAAATTCTGATACGTTTTATATAGTATTGTTCAAATTTGGCGTAATGCTCTACAGAATAGCTTCCAGGGAAATTTTGTAAAGAATTCCGGGGAATCCTAATATTCTTATGTTTACAGAATAGACTGACGAAGCGTTCATGCAGTGCTGAGCCTTATAAGTGACTCATTTTACCCTATTTCACCCTATATTTTTTGTTTTAATGAACATATGCCTGTAGCTTCAGTTTATTCAGTTTTTCTTGTACATGAATGAAGAAATTCCATACTACCTTGTCTTCAAAATTGAATAACAATGACATCATGCTATGCCTAATTGGAGTATATTACCCCATTTTACCCTATATTAGTAATATTAATGTATATAACGTATAGTGCTTCAAATTCTGCAATAATTTAAGTTTATGGTTGGACAAGTAATGTGTAATCAGCTCTACAGCATTTTTTAATAATGGAGCCATGCTGTCACATCTCGCGCTCAGTATCATACGGGCGTATCTACAATGATCGATTTCTCTTCGTCGATTTTCTCTTCGGCTAATAACTTGGCCTGCAAATCATTTTTGATTGTTTTTGTTGTTTTAGATGCTAGTCCTAGTCGTCCTTCACCGAAATACACCGAGAGATAACCCGAATATTGGTCGTATTTTCCGAAATAATGCGAAGAGAAAACCGACGAAGAGAAATCGATCATTGTAGATACGCCTGTATGATACTAAACGCGAGACATGTCTAAGTAATTGCCCATTTTACCCCATTTCACCCTATCTTAGTTATTTTGCATCCAGATCTCTATAAATTCGTTTTATAGAATTTTTACAAAGTAATCGACAAATTTGATGTTATCTGAATTGAATGGTAGTAACGAAATGGGGAGCTAATATGGCACGAAATAGTACACAACTCTATATTTATAATTTTAATGGAAATATCCCCTAAATCCCATGCTGAGGATTTTTTGTATAGTATTGTACAAACTGGATGTTTTTATCTTTTTATCCGTGGGAATGCTAACAGGAATTCCGAAGGAAACCTGACAATAATCCTGACAGAAGTTCCAAGAAAGTCAGAACAGGAATTTCAGTAGAATTCTGACAGGAATTTCACGGGATTCTTGACAATAATCCCAGCAGAATCCTGGCAGAAATTCTAGCGGTATACTGGCAGGAATTCTAGCAGAAACCAGGCAGGAATCCTGACAGGAATTTCAGTGGGAATCCTATCCGAATTTCCCAGAAATCCCTGTCAAAAATCCCTGTAGGATTCACCTGGAATCCCTGTCAAGATTCTAAATTTGTCGATTACTTTGTAAAAATTCTATAAAACAAATTTATAGAGATCTGTTTGCGAAATAACTAAGATTGGGTGAAATGGGGTAAAATGGGCAATTACTAAGACATGTGACAGCATGGCTCCATTATTATAAAATGCTGTAGAGCTGATTACACATTACTTGTTCAACCATAAACTTGTATTATTGCAGAATTTGAAGCACTATACGTTATATACACTTATATTACTAATATAGGGTAAAATGGGGTAATATACTCCAATTAAGCATAGCATGATGTCATTGTTATTCAATTTTGAAGATAAGGTAGTATGGAATTTCTTCATTCATGTACAAGAAAAACTGAATAAACTGAAGCTACAGGCATATGGTCATTAAAACAAAAAATATAGGGTGAAATAGGGTAAAATGAGTCACTTATAAGGCTCAGCACTGCATGAACGCTTCGTCAGTCTATTCTGTAAACATAAGAATATTAGGATTCCCCGGAATTCTTTACAAAATTTCCCTGGAAGCTATTCTGTAGAGCATTACGCCAAATTTGAACAATACTATATAAAACGTATCAGAATTTGATTTAGAGCGATATTTTTACTAAAATTGTTAATGTAGGGTGGAATAGGGTAAAATGGAACACTTTTTGAACTCAGCATTGCATTCCATCATCACCATCTAATTCTGTAAAGATAAAAACATCAATTTTGTACTTCACTTTACAAAAATATCATCAGAATCGGATTTAGGGGAATATTTTCATTTTAATTATAAATATAGAGTAAAGTAGGGTAAAATGGACTATTTGTTGAACTCAGCACTGCATGCCATCACTATCATTATATTCAGAACAGATGATAACATAAAATTTGTCGATTAGTTAGTAAAATATTCTGCAGCAAACTAAATTATAGAGATCTGTTTGCGATATAACTTATATAGGGTGAAATGGGGTAAAATGGGCCAATACTCAGACTTGTCACAGCATGGCCCCATCGTCATTCAATACTGTACAGCTGGTTACATCTTAATTGTCCAATTATAAGCCTAAATTATTGGAGCAATTGAAGATATAGACGTTATAATCATCAATATTTCGAATATAGGGTGAAATGGGGTAAAATATGCCACTTCTTGGACTGAGCATAGCATGATGGCATCGTCATTCAATTTTGTAGATATGATAGCATGAAATTTCTTCATTCATGTACTAAAAACTCTGAATGAATTGAAGTTACAAGCATATATTCATTAAAACAATAAATATAGGGTGAAATAGGGCAAAATGGGTCACTTATAAGGCTCAGCACTGCATGAAGCCTTTATCAGTCAATCCTGTAAACATAATAATATCATATTCGTCAATTTATATACAAAAAAATCAGCGGCGTGTAGAGTTATGGAAGTATACCCATTGAAAATGGCTGATTTAGGGTAAAATGGGGCAAAATGAACCCCTTCCCGAGGTCTGCACAGGATGAAACCATCACCATTCGATTTATCGGCCCATTTTCCATGGGAAATGCATCAGATGGAGTTTCAAAACCAGCGGCTTCTAAATAAGTCCGATTACAGGCCCGTTTCTGCCCACTGTGCGATGATTTGCTTACACCCTTGCGCCTGAGGGCTTTCCACATGTTATCATACTTGAGACGGTCGAGTTTTTTCGCAATCAATGAACACCACGTGGAGAGATTCTTGGAATTCATTGTTTTGCTTCAAGATGATACGGAGCGTGACAATATGGTCCACACAGGATCGTCCGGCACGGATTCCTGCTTGCTGCCGCCGGTGAAGAGCGTCAATCTTCTCCTGTATCCGGTTAAGGATCACTTTGCAGAGGACTTTGAGAACGATGCACAGCAACATGATACCCCGCCAATTATCGCATACATTCAGGTCACCCCAAGGGGCTAGTCGCTTGGAACATTGTGCCAAGAGGTGCCAAGCACACCGTCTTATACGCTGTGTGGCACATCGAGGCACTCTGAGGCACAATTTTGACACTTGAGTTTGGGTGAAAAAACTAGGCAACCATGTGCATTTGACCTGCAAAATGAAAACAAACAGTTGGTTGTCTTGGTAGTTGCCAAGCAAAATCTGAATAATCAAGCAGTGGCACTTTGGGGCACACTGAGGCACAATTCAATACCTGGTGGCACACTGAAAATAATTGGCGCAAGTAAAGATGTGCTCAGCGACCCCCCTTGGGTCACCCTTTTTGGCCATCTTTACTAAAACGCCTTGCATCCAGTCGACCGGAAATGTCGCGGTTTCCCATATGTTGCAGACTAATTGATGCAGCAGTTGTGCAGATACTACGGGGTTATCGTTGAGCATCTCGGCTGATATGCGATCGACCCCCGGGGCCCTGTTCAATTTCATGCTACGGACGGCTGTTTCTATCTTCTGCACTGATAGAGCTTCGATGTTGACACGGGTAATGCGTCGAATCCTTGGCGGATCATGCTAAAAGGTGTTGGTACTGAAAATGTGCACAATGCAGCTTATCTTCTTTGAAGATTCTTCATATTAAAACCGCGCACATTTGCACTCACACTGAGGAGCATGTCATCCCTGGTTGTAGTGCGAATAAATAATCACATTATATGGGAATTCGAGCCTAGTGATGCAATGTTCGTTAACTTCAATTCAAGGTTTTGGAGACAAACATAAGATGAGAGAATTGCCTGATAGGAAAGTTGTTACATTATTACCTTGAGTTTAACTATCTTGAAATCTTGTAATAAATCTGGCAACACGGATAGAGAATAAAAGCATCAGTCTGATGCACTACACACCAAGTGCGAACATGTTTGGATTCGATCCGAAACTATAACGAAACATGGTATCAGAATAGTAAATTTAGCGTAGAAGTTCGATGCTCACGCGTGTAAACTGATAAAATAGTAACAGCTGAGTAAAAGTTATGCCGTAACAGCGGAAAAGTGAAAAAACTAAATTATACCGTGGGAAAACATTGCCCACCAAAATGGATTCCGATGACGGGTCAGACGCTGGCGCCGTCGGCGGACTCGGTGATGGAGAGAGCAAACTCCTGAACCTAACCTCAACGAGTGCTATCGCAGCGGCTGCCGCTAGTGCCGCTGTAGCAAAAGTGATAAACAGTAGTGTACCTTTTCCCGAGCCGCTGTCTCTGTCTGGCAATGTTCGCCAGAATGTAGAGGATTTTGTAGAAGGATTCGAAATCTATTTGATCGCTTCGGGCCTGGAACACCGAGAAGAAAGGGTGAAGATAGCCACGTTCAAAGCAGCTCTTGGACTGGAAGCCAGGAAGATTTTCAAGAACTGGCCACTGGCGCCGGCAGAAGAGAATACCGTAGCCGCTTGCTTGGAATCTTTGCGAAAATACATGGTGCCCAAAAGAAACGTCAAACTCGCTCGATATGAGTTTTTGCAGTGCAAACAGCAAGTGTCTAGTGATATCGGTGATGGTGAAACGGTGTCTCAATTCATCAATCGAGCCAGGGCGCTCGTTAAGGAGTGTAATTGGGGAAACATGGAAGAAGAAATGCTTCGTGACATAATTGTGGCTGGTCTGAGCGATACCCGGTTGAAAAAATCGTTCATTGACAAACCAGAGCTCACCGCAAAACAAGTTATCGATCAATGTATGTCGGAGGAAGCAACAAGAGCTGAGCTCGAGAAAAACAAATGGGTGGAAGAAAAATACGTCGTGAATAAAGTGTTCAGAAAAAACATTAAGTCGAAACTGTGCTCTTACTGTGGGAACGAGTACCATACTCGTTTGGCCGATTGCCCTGCACAGGGCAGTGAATGCCGCTATTGCAAACAGCGAAATCACTATGAAGTCATGTGCTGGAGGAAACGGGAAGATTTGGAAAAGAAGAAGAAGAGTGATATGCTGAGCAGGAAGAAAAAAAGTGATCGGTTCAACAAGAAAGTGCATACAATAGATGAAGAAGAGTCCGAAGAAAATAGTGAAGATGAAGATGTGAAAGAAGAAGTGGTGGACTCAATCGAGTACCTGTATAGTGTGGAACAGGAACATGCAGGTTTCTTGAAAGCTGAGCTAATCTTCCGCGGTAGTGACTGTAAACCTAAGCAGGTCAAGTGTATTTTGGATACCGGAGCCACTTGTAACGTAGTAGGCCTACCGTCGCTGTTGGAAATTTTGAACGTGAAGTCCGTCGTACTGGATGAAAGCGAAAGTGTTTTGAAGGGATTTGGAGGTTCTTATATTAACACGGTGGGGAAAATTACCGTAGATGTGCAGCACAAAGGAAAACCGTACAAAGCAGTGTTCAACGTAGTACCGTTTGCTCAGATGCCGATACTATCCAAGTATACGTGTCTGAAACTGGAGCTGATTAAGCTGTGCATGTCCTTGAGTGAACAGCAAACGGAAGCCAGCAACATCATTTCCCGATTTCCGACGGTTTTCGAAGGCTTAGGCAGGATCGAAGGAGACGTGCACCTGGAGGTAGATTCTTCAATTAGGCCTACTGTGCAGACTGCTCGCCGAATTCCAGTTACGCTGAGGGACGAGCTTAAACAGCAACTGGACGAAATGGAAAAGATGCAGATTGTCATCAGGGTAGATGAACCCACAGATTGGGTGAGTAACCTTGTACTCGTGAAACGGAATGATAAAATCCGAATTTGTATCGATCCAATTTTACTAAACATGGCCCTTAAAAGACCGCATTACCCTATCCCCACCATTAATGAACTATTGCCAGAACTCGCAAATGCAAAAATTTTCAGCACAGTTGATGCTAAATCTGGTTTTTGGCAGGTAAAATTGGACGACGAGAGCTCAAAGCTAACCACCTTCTGGACTCCATTTGGGCGTTACCGGTGGTTAAGGATGCCATTTGGAATCTCGCCTGCACCAGAAATTTTCCAACGAAAGTTGCACGAAGCGGTTCACGGTCTAAAGGGCGTAAGAGCATTGGCTGATGACATTCTAATCTTTGGATGTGGAGAAACAGTCCAGGAAGCAATGAGGGATCATAACCGAAATCTGCAAGCCTTAATGGAAAGGATGGTTGCTAGGAACATCAAGCTCAACAAGGACAAGATTCGTCTATGCCAACCCACAGTTAAGTTTTTCGGTCACATATTGACTTCGGACGGCGTTCAACCAGATCACGAAAAAATTCGCAGTATCACTGCAATGGAAGAACCAAAGGACCAGCCCGCACTTCTTCGGTTTTTGGGAATGGTGACCTACCTTACAAGCTACCTGCCGAAACTGGCAACAGTGGCAGAACCATTAAGACGCCTGACCAAGAAGAACGAACCATGGAAATGGGAACCGGAACACCAAAAAGCATTTGACAGTTTGAAGGCGCTGGTGACGAAGGCACCAGTACTAAAATACTTCGATGCAAAGAAGAACGTGACCATTCAGTGCGACAGCAGCAGCGTAGGTTTAGGAGCTGTCCTCCTACAAGATGGACAACCGGTTTGCTACAGTTCGAAGTCCCTCACGCCGACTGAAAGACGATATGCGCAAATCGAAAAGGAGATGTTGGCAATACTTTTCGCATGTCGTAAGTTCGAATTCTACATCATTGGGAAGCAGGTTACGGTGCAAACGGACCATCAACCCCTGGTAAGGATTTTCAAGAGGCCGTTGACTGAAGCTCCGATGAGATTACAGCGAATGTTACTTGCTCTTCAGAGGTACAAAGTTACTTTGCAGTTCAAACCAGGACAAGAAGTCATCATTGCAGATATGCTTTCGAGAGCAGCTCTTGCTGATGGTGACGACACGAAGCAAGATATCTACGACATCTACACTATGGATATGGACTTCACACTTGAAGAGCTCGAAAAAATATGTGTGATGGACTACGTCCCCATTTCGGATTATCGACTGGACCAAATACGCAAGGAATCATCACAGGACTTGGACATCCAATGGATCATCCGTGCAATTGTCGAGGGTTGGCCCAGCAACCTTAGTGAAGTACCAGAACGGGTCCGGGTATTCTGGAAACACAGAGCGGATTTGAGCACTCGAAACGGGATCGTCTATCGAAATGATCGGATTTTGGTGCCTGCGAGTATCAGACCAGAGGTGTTAAGACGTCTTCATGCATCTCATTCCGGTATAGAGTCAACAACAAAGCTGGCTCGAGATACAGTGTTCTGGCCGGGAATCAACCGTGACATAAAAGAAAGCATCCAAAATTGTGATATTTGCATCAAGTATTCACCAAACCAACAACATCAATCAATGCAAACTCACCAGATTCCTTGCTTTCCATTCCAAAAAGTTAGTATGGATCTGTGCGAACTACAGATTGGCGGCAAGAAACACGTGTACCTAATTACTGTAGACCATTACTCGGATTTTATCGAAGTCGACGAACTGCAGAGAGATGCAACAGCAAGTGCCATTGTCCAAAAATGTCGGCAGAATTTAGCCCGATATGGTACGCCAATGTACGTGACAACAGACGGAGGTCCAAAATTCGATAGCGAAGATTTCCGCAGATTCGCTGAAAGCTGGGAGTTCAGATACACCATGTCGGCTCCTTACCACCAGCAAGGGAACGGTAAAGCGGAGTCGGCCGTGAAGATTGTGAAGCGACTGCTAAAAAAATCTGCAGAAACGAAAAGCGATTTCTGGCAATCATTGCAACAGTGGCGGAATGTGCCGAACAATTGCGGGAGTTCTCCAGCGCAACGAGTCTTCAGTCGCCGGACACGGTTCAATGTCCCGATGGCCGAAGAGAAGTTCGAACCTAAAGTGCAAGAAGGAGTTAAGGAACAGATAAAGCAAAATCGACAACGCGCCAAGTACTACTACGACCGTACTGCTCGAAGTCTGCCAGAGTTGGAAGTTGGGCAGCCAGTGTACGTGAAAAAGAAACCGTCGGATACAAGCTGGAGTGAAGGAGTCGTGCATAGTTCCTTCAACGATCGATCAACGGTTGTAGATGTGCAAGGACAACACTATCGGAGAGATAATGTAATGATCAAGCCAGCCGCAACTAGCCGCCCTGCCGAGTGTCCTGGACAACGGATTGCATCTTTCGAAGAAAAGCTGAAGGTTCAACAGGCCACCAACGATGATTCTGCTCCAACTCCAGAAGTTACGAGATCCTCAGTTGCACTCGATCGTCCGAGGCGTGACATCCGGGAGCCGAAGTGGTTTAACGATTATAAGATGTATTGACTGTTTCAGAAAAGTTATGTTGTTAAAAAAAAGGGAGATGTTACATTATTACCTTGAGTTTAACTATCTTGAAATCTTGTAATAAATCTGGCAACACGGATAGAGAATAAAAGCATCAGTCTGATGCACTACACACCAAGTGCGAACATGTTTGGATTCGATCCGAAACTATAACGAAACAAAAGTCACATCAGCAAAGCTTTTACATATACAAATGTTATCCATGGGGTCATGTTTAGCATTAGGTATGTGTGGCAATGAATGATTTTTACTTGTTAGGGGTACATACTGTGGTAATCCAATCCGCAACTTCGAATTAGGTCGTTTACCGTTGGTATTCTTTTCACTTGATAAGAATGAATTCAAGAGGAAATATTATACACGTCTTGACACTTCAGATACAGACTTTATTATTTCAGTTTCTAACGACAACTTCTAGACTACTTCGATGTGTAATAGTATCACACATACTACAAAACCATGCGGACAATTTGGTTAAAGGCTTAATTGTTAATGATACACTGAAGCGACATACAGGGTATAAGTGTCCGTTTGTTATACGGTGATGCTTAGAAAAATGAGGATGCCCTGGTCTAGTTAATCCATTCTACAGTTAAGCACATAGAATCCAGAAATACGCATGAAACAACTGATCCTAAGTACCTACTTATTTTCTATAAACTAATAAAATCGACTTTTGCAGGTTTTGTCCGACGCAAACAAGTTTGTTTGTGAGGATTGCATAGAAAAACTGAAATCACTCAAGTGGTTCGTTCTTCAAGGCAGGAAGAATGACGTCTTCCTCAAAAATCTCCAAAGCGAACTACTGCCCCAGGACGAGAACTACTGCCGACTGTGCCTCGCGACCACCGATCGTCTACAAGCAATATTCACTGAAAATACTCAACAACAGCATAACAACGCTCTTTGCGAGTTGGTCAAAGAGTGCATTCGCATTGAAATCGATTACCATCGGGACTTTACGTCCCACATTTGCGCGTTGTGTCGCTCTCACCTGGAAATGTTTATAACGTTCAAACGGATCACACAGCAACTTCAGAACGAAAAAAGCCCCAACCCGATCAAACCGGTGTCACCGGAAGTAGATGGGAAAAACGAAGCAGTTGAAGCGTCCAAACAGAACGATGTAGTTGTCCAATGTGATACCACGCCTGTTCTGAAAGTGGTCAACACCGACCAGAATGGTGAACCTGTTAAAAAGAAGAAGCGATACAGACGCACCAAAGCAGAGATGGCCCTAGCTCGCGCTCAAGGACTCGTGAAACCAATCGCCAAGGCTAACACTGGTGAAAAGACAAAAAAGAACAAAAAGGCTTCGGTTCCGAAGGTTCCGACAATCACCGAGAGTAATCCGTGGGCTCTTCCGAATCGTAAGAAGATCTGTCAGACCCTATGGACGGCGGACGACGAACGAAACTTCGAGGTCACCAGAGCTACTGGAGGCCGGGTACGCATTTTCATGGATGGATTCCCGTTCTATCTCAGCAAATCGAAAGCGGATGGGACGAGCCTGTGGCACTGCGATTCCAAGAAATTGCACAATTGCAGGTAAGTTATTGCTCCCAATCTTCAATTACCTTCAATTTTTCAACTGTCTTCCATGTTTGGTTTTCTTTCCCAGAATGGATATTATCGTCAGTGCCAACGGGAAAATAGCAACCGTTTGCGAGGGAAGGAGTCACTCGCACAGTAAGGAACTCGGGCCATTATTCAAATGTCCTCTAGGAAAAGGAAAAATCCTACACGCTGATGGAACTGAGGATACCTTCTGGTTGATTGAACACAAAAGGATGGGCAGACCTGTCGAGAGGCATTTGATCTATCGCGGTTACCGGTATATCCTAATTTCCTGCTTCCAATACTATAAGAAAGACACCAGTCTGTGGGCTTGTAGAACTAGTCGATGTAATGCTACTCTAGAAATCAACGGAATATTCGAGAAAATATCTTCTCTCAAGGGAACTCATGCACACCCGGAGATTTGCGATAAGGAATGGCGAGAAGCTTTGAGAGATAGTAGAGTAAGCAGGTTCTCTGAGGATGTTATTTCTTCTTTTCGGAGTGGCAAAGCTTGCGGAAATAAGAAACAGTTGCCAGATATTTACGGCAAATTGTCCGCCGTGAACAATTTTCGAGATTTTGAAGTGATTAAATTAAAAAAGGATATCTACAAAATAAGGTATGACAGATATGATTACAAGCTTTACTTGAAACAGCAAGATGGATCAACGCTTTGGAAGTGCATTTGGGATGGTATCCATAGTTGCAAGGCAGTTATCGTGGTGACTAGCGACGGAAATTCTGCAGCGTACTACGGTATAGTCGAGCACAACCATCCAGTGGAACCGGGTCAGATCCTTCGATGCGAACCTCAGCAATACTCTGTTCGAAACATCGCCAACGATGCAATGGAAGGTGTCTCTTTACTTGAGCGCGAATGCAAATACTTCCGTAGTCGTACAATTTTGTACGGCTATCATTTGTACAACTTGTACCAAATAGTAAACGACGAATCCAGTTGGTCTTGCATCAGAACGGACTCAAATGGCGATCCGTGTCTTGCATCCATGATAGTAACTGGCAGAATGGAATCATTCCTGCAGAAAGGTGTCCACTGCCACCAGCCCATACCAAAGAGTGATATTAAAAGTATCATCAAATCAGGAAACTTAGTGGACCTGTCGGCTCTGAAGCAAACCAACGATTCGATGCCTGCAGATATGGCGGAACCAGTGATGGCCGATGATGTGCTGGAAATCCTAAAGCAACAACTTCTAAGCAATCCTACGGGACGCGGAACAATCTGGGATATGACGGAAAACAAAAACAATTCCTTCTATTTTGTGAAGGACCAGGCGAAGAAGAACGACATGCCCTACAAGTTCCTGTACCAGAAGTACCGGTACGCATTTGCTACCATCGACGAATACGGTATCAGTCAGTGGATTTGCTGCCAACTTTTGGAGAGTAGTACTCTAGCGGGAACATGCACGGCGCGGGCAACAATCGAGGGCGTTTTTCACCGGGTTTCCATCAAAGGATTTCACAACCACGACGGCATTCCGCAATCACTGGTTTAGATTATACCTAGTCAAACAGAGAGAAGTGCATGGAGATTTTACACAGTATGTGAGAAAAAAAAATCATTTCAATTAGTAGGATATAATTATCAGATCGCTATTTATTGCTATTTCACTTTTACATTTTTATCTCGAATAGTAGTTTTAATATTTTGCTGCCATCAATAATAAAGCTTACATTAATAAATATTTATTCCATTGATCATTCTGTTTTGATAAAAAGTTGAGAAACCCATTGTTTTTTCTATTGTCTGGTCACGATAACAGGATTCGAAGGTATTCAAGCGAAGGTGATTCATATTAAATTGTGTGACGTAAATTAACCCTTTCCTTCACGCGACTTTGAACGACTATTAATTTCTATGCCAAGAAAGAGCTTTAAAAAACTGCTTGAACATTGCAAATTGGCCAAAAGTAAATTAGTTGTAAATAAATGGTTTTCTAATTGTTCAAGGCCTGTCCTTGAGTGTGACTGACGATGAATAATCAAGCGTCGTCATATGATAAAAATTTAGTTAAATACTTTTTTTTGCTAGGTTTCTAGCTGCACTCTAATACCGAGGTGAGTCAGGGTGATGCAATATTGTTGCAATACTTTTTGTGAGTCCGTACTTATGACGGGTAGTGCATATGACCGTTAAATTTCATACACAGTTTTGAATTTGAACTTGGATGTTTGCACTCTGTGCTGGTGGTGCAGTAATGTTAAGATTTCGAAATACTACCCAAGATTCTGCCTTCAAATCCTTCCAGAATTCCTCCTTCAAATTCATTTCCAGCTTCTCGCAGAATTTTTCCATGAAATTATCGAAGATTTTTGTTTTCTGGCTTCCTCTAGTTTTCCCAAGAATATCCAGAGGTTTTTACAAAACAGCTCCTTCCCAGATTTTTCACGATTTCAGGTTTTGCACGAGGTCTCTGCTACAGTATGAACCCAGAACTTTCTTCCAGAGTTTCTCGCTGGATTCCTCCCGGAGATCTTTCCAAAATCTTTCCAAAGTTCTTCCAGGAATATCTCTTAGAGGTTTCGGGATAGTTTTCCAAGTGTTTCTCTAGGATTTTTTGCAGAAATTCTTCAAGAAACAGTTTTGATATTTCTCGTGGATTTCCTTGCGGGGTTTCACACGTAGTTTCTCCCGGGAATACTTTTAGAGGTTTTTAGAGTTTCTCTTTAAATTTCCCTAACATTTCGTCCTGGGATTAGCCCCAGAACTTTTTTTTTTCAGATGTCCCAGTTTCTTTCAGGATTTCTTTCGTAGTTCCTCTCGAGATTTCTCTAATAAGTCTTTGCGGAGTTTTTCACAAATTTGACCGATATTCCTTTAGGGATTTCTCCGGAAATTTCTTACAAGAAATCTCGTAAGTTATCCCAGGAGATATTCTAAAAAAAACTTTTTGAAAAAATCCTGCAAGAACTCCGGGAGCAATTTAAAAAGAATCACAAAGAATCTCGGGATAATTTCGGGTAGATTCCGGGAAGAGCTCTGGGAATAATCCCGAGAAAATCTGTAGGAAAATAATGTGGAAAATGGAAAATAAGCCATGGTAAATATCCGAAAAAAATACGGCACAAACTTCATGAGAAATGTCAGCAGTAACTCCTGCAGAAATCCCAGAAGACTCGCTAAATCTAAAACATCTTAGGAGAAAGTTTATTATATAATGCAAGAGCGGGTATGGGAGGTCTTTGCATTTCATATATCTTATAATAAGGACAAGTACACGGGTGATAAACAATTATTATCGAATATTGAATGCTATTCACTCAAAATTTCGTTCTGACATACTTTAGTTTACTTTTGGCTTCATGAAATACAATATTCACACAGTTTAACAGCAATAGGGCACTGCATTGTTTTGATTTTGTATGGGATTTTGACGTTTCTTGGCCTTGTTGTTTACAAAGTCTCTGTAAGAGTGAAAGAGAAGGAAAGAATTCCATGCAGTGGCCTATGGTGGAGGAAAGAAACTTTATCTGAATCTATCTATCTCGTAGCATGCAAAGTACCGTGAGGTGCCCATATTTCGTGCACTTAAGAATTCTCAAAGTTTGATAAACGACTGAAATTTTACCATGAAGTATTTCAGAATAATTTCTTCGATAATATTTAGTGCTGGTACTGTAGCTCTCAAGAAAAATATAAATTAGGCAACTTCACATTATACAAGATAGTTACAGCATTAATTTTGATTTGTTTGAAAGTGCCAAATTTCGTGCACGGGTTCCAAATTTAGTTCAAAATGGGTCCAAATTTCGCTCACTCTAAAAGACGTAGAATTCGCCTAAATATGTTAATTTTCAAAACGTAGCATACTCGTAGAATACCAATGAAACCATAACGTGTAGATAAAATCAATGGCTGTGACGAAATACGAGTGAATATTTGCTGTTTACCATGTTCGTCTCGGATGTTTACATTAAGATTTCCAGAATCCTTCTGTAGTTTTAGGGGTTATTATTTTTGACGTTTATTTTGCTCTTTTATTGAAATCTTAATAAAACAATATATTGTTTGCTATTTGAATCAAATGTTCACTAACTTTACTGATGGTCAGTAATGTGAATTAATTCATTTTTTTAATTGTAGCTTTTTACGTTTCTATTACGCGCTATTAATAGGCACATTCCTCGGGGGGTTAGTTCTAGTAAAGTGTTGTCTTCCAAATTTGTGTTCTGGCAATAAAGCTTACAGCAATAATTTGCTCGAATAAAACTAGCGGCTGTGAGCTACTACTCCCAATGTTTGGGTAAATAAAATCATCCCGAGCTTACTTAGTATTCCCACATTTATAAATTTGTTTATTTTTTTCTACGTAGTGTATGAGCAGTCCCTAGCTAATTTTAAACCAATTAAAATAGTTATTAGAACTATCTATTATTAATAACCGAATCATACGATGGCTTTGTAGCCATTTGTGTACACATGAACCTCTAAAACAAAGTTATGAAAAAGAGTGCACGAAATTAGGGACCCATACAAATTGTGGGTTCCTAATTTCGCCAACAACAAAAATGTTGAAACAATATAAGAAAATAACATTTTTAAGTAATTTTATTGCGTATTACAATAAAACATATTGGATTGAAATAAGCAAGCATAAATTGAAATATTTACCTTTGATAGAGATCGAAATATTTGTTCATTTCCGTGAGTGTTGTTTTCCTCGTATCTCTGAATATGGCATCTGCTATTTGCATACATTTGCAATTTATTTTTCAATCTTTGACATAAATCAAATTTTTCATTTCTTTTTTTGTGAATTGTATTGAGATCAAATGCAGTTTTGAGGTTATAGCAAATTTTGAATGATTCCGCTGTTAATTAGATAATTGTTGGATCCCAGCAATCATTTGTATCCAAAAATATTTGAATTTGATCACAGCAACCCTCGCTTGACTATATAAGTGATGGGGCTGACAGTAGATTGATTATTCTAAGTTTGACTATCAAATAAACTACAACTAGTGAAGAAAACTATACCAAACTCTTTTATTCCGGAAGTATACCCGGACATATCAGCTGGCGACGAGGATTCAAGAACCGAAGCGATGGCGGAACTTCAAGAGGCAATACTCCAGATGGCGGCGCTCCTGCAGAAGCTAGCGCAACCAACACCAGCCCCTAGCAACCCGGAGCAAACACTCGAAGCCTTGGCAACCAACATCAGCGAATTTTCGTTCGACCCGGAGAATGGCATCACCTTTGAGAAGTGGTACAGCCGGTACGCAGATCTTTTCGATTCGGATGCCAGGAACCTGGAGGATGCTGCCAAGGTACGTTTGCTGCTGCGGAAGTTGGACACACCGTCTCACACGCGGTACACCAACTACATCCTGCCGAAGCTTCCCAGAGACGTCAACTTCAACGACACCGTCGAAACCCTGAAGAAAATTTTCGGCTCGCAGACGTCCATCTTCAACAAGCGGTACCAGTGCCTGCAGCTGGTGAAATCTGAAGCAGAAGACATCATCAGCTACGGAGGAAAAGTCAACCGTGCCTGCGAAGAATTCGACTTCAAGAACGTGAAGATTGACCAGTTCAAATGCTTGGTGTTCGTCTGTGGCCTCAAATCCCACTGCTACGCGGACATCCGAGCCAGGCTACTCTCCCGGATAGAGGCTGAAACCCCCGAAGCTCCCGTTACTCTCCAACATCTGATCGACGACTATCAGCGGCTCGTCAATCTCAAGGCGGACACCACCATGATCGAGCGTCAGTCAAGCTCGAAGCCATCGGTGCACGCGGTGCAGGAGAACAAGGGAACTTTTCGACAGCAGCAGACCTCGAAACCGGAAAGTAAGACGCCTCGCACACCTTGCTGGCAATGCGGCCAGATGCACTTCGTTCGGGATTGCCCTTTCTCGAACCACCAGTGCAAACAATGCAACCGTAGTGGCCACAAGGAAGGCTACTGTGGCTGCTTCTCCAGGACGAAACCAATCCCACCCGGGGAGGAGAAGAAGCCATCGTCGAAAAAAGCAAGTCACCCAAGGAAAGCGAAATCTCGGGGCGTGTACATCGTGAACCACATCGCACAACACTCCAGCAAGCGGAAGTACGTGCCAACGTTTATCAACGGCGTGGCAACCAAGCTGCAGTTGGACACAGCAAGCGACATCACGGTGATTTCGAAGCAAACCTGGAACTACCTGGGTAAGCCTACAATCAAGAAACCGTCCATCGAAGCCATGAACGCGTCGGGCAAGCCGCTTCCTCTGATGGGTGAGTTCCAGTGCGAAGTGAGCATCAACGGCAAGAGTGGACAAGGAAGATGCTTCGTCACGACGGCAACCAACCTCAACCTCCTTGGCATCGACTGGATCGAACTGTTTGAGTTGTGGTCCGTACCCATCGACTCGATCTGCAACCAAGTGCAAGCGAAGCCGGTCGAGCAGCACGTACGTGAATTCCGAGCGAAGCACGCGGACGTATTCAACGACTCCCTGGGGCACTGCAAGAAAATGAAGGTAAAGCTTTATCTCAAATCAAATTCCAGACCTGTTTTCTGTCCCAGGCGGCCGGTTCCTTTCAACACCATTCCCTTGGTCGATGCCGAGCTAATGCGACTACAATCGTTGGGCATCATCGAACCTGTCGATTTCTCCGAGTGGGCTGCACCTATCGTGGCGGTGCGCAAACCGAACGGCCGAGTTCGCATCTGTGCGGATTACTCGACGGGGCTCAACGAGGTACTGGAGGCCAACCACTATCCGCTTCCAACCCCGGAGGAAATCTTCGCTCAACTCAACGGTAGCACCATCTTCAGCATCATCGACCTCTCCGACGCCTATCTGCAGCTCGAGGTTGACGACGATTCCAAGCATCTGCTCACCATCAACACGCATCGGGGGTTGTTCAGATTCAATCGTCTGGCTCCAGGAGTGAAGTCAGCACCGGGAGCATTCCAACGTCTGGTGGATGGAATGATTGCGGACATACCCGGCGTCCGCTCTTTCATCGACGATGCCATCGTATTCTCGAAGGACATGGAGTCACATCTGGCCACGCTCAACCTACTGTTCCAACGGCTGAAGGAATACGGCTTCCACGTCAAAGCTGAGAAGTGCCGTTTCTTCCAACTGCAACTCGGCTACTTGGGACACATCGTGGACAAACAAGGCATCCGTCCTGATCCAGAGAAAGTGAAGGCCATCGTAGCAATTCCACCTCCAAACAACGTTTCCGAGCTACGATCATTCCTGGGCGCAATCAACTTCTATGGCCGATTCGTACGCAACTTACACGAATTGCGTCATCCGATGGACCAGCTTCTGAAGAAGGAATCCAAGTGGCGATGGACCCCAGAATGCCAGAGAGCGTTCGACCAGTTCAAGACGGTGCTGCAATCAAGCTTACTGCTGACACATTACGATCCCAAACTACCGATCGTCGTGGCGGCAGACGCATCAAGCAGTGGAATCGGCGCGGTGATTTTCCATCAGTTTCCCAATGGCACCATGAAGGCCGTGCAGCACGCTTCAAGAACGCTCACACCTGCGGAGCGTAACTATGGACAACCTGAAAAGGAGGCACTCGGATTAGTCTATGCGGTGACAAAATTCCACAAGTATTTGCTCGGGCGGCATTTCACGTTGCTGACCGACCACAAGCCGTTATTGTCCATCTTCGGATCCAAGAAGGGCATTCCGCTGCACACTGCGAACAGGCTGCAGCGCTGGGCACTCACGATGCTCAACTACGACTTCGACATCCAGCACGTTTCAACGAACGATTTTGGCTGTGCGGATATGTTGTCTCGTCTGATCGACCGAACCAACCAACCAGAGGAGGAATATGTCATTGCGGCACTCACCCTGGAGGAGGACATGTCAAGCATTCTTTCCGACGCAACTGAAAAGGTTCCGGTTGCATTCCGGGCATTGCAGAAGGCAACATCGACGAACGCTACACTTCAAACCGTTATCAAGCACATCCGTGATGGCTGGCCCGCCTGCTCCAAGAATCTCACCACTGCAGTTCAACCCTACTTCCACAGACGAGAATCGCTCAGCGTAGTCGACGGGTGCGTGATGTTCGGCGACTGGATCGTCGTTCCCGAGACGTTTCGACAGAAGATCCTGCATCAGTTCCATCGAGGTCATCCCGGAATTGTACGTATGAAGGCAATTGCAAGAAGCTTCGTGTACTGGCCCGGCATCGACAACGAGATTGAGGACTACGTCAAGCGCTGCGTACCGTGCTCAACAGCAGGCAAGGCTCCAACGAAGACGACATTGGAATCGTGGCCCATTCCGGCCAAACCCTGGTCCCGGATTCACGTGGACTACGCGGGTCCAGTAGATGGAGTCTACTTCCTGGTGGTAGTCGATCCCTACACAAAATGGCCCGAAGTGCACGTAACCAAGCCCACGTCAACGAAAACCACCATCAAACTGCTGAACCAATCATTCGCAACGTTCGGCGTTCCAGAGGTAATCGTATCCGACAACGGCACTCAATTTTCGAGCCACGAATTTCAAGCGTTCTGTACCAGTCAAGGCATCCACCACATCCGGACCGCTCCCTACCATCCCCAATCAAACGGATTAGCGGAAAGATTCGTGGACACGTTGAAGCGAAGCCTGCGGAAAATTCGCTCGGGGGGAGAAACACTCGAGGAAGCACTCTACACTTTCCTTCAAGTCTACCGCACTACACCAACCGGTGACCTGGACGGCAGATCTCCGGCCGAGATGATGTTCAACCGACCGCTTCGAACAGTGTCGTCTATGCTCCGACCAACCGAACGAACCAACACCGAGTCCAGAGGCAGGACGAAACAGAACGCCGCTTTCAACAAGAAGCACGGCGCACTCCAGAGAAGTTTCCTGAACGGTGATCCCGTGTATGCCCAGGTACATCGTGCGAATTCCTGGCAGTGGGAACCAGCAACCGTGATCGAGAGGATTGGAAAGGTCAATTACAACGTGTTCCTTGAAGATCGTCAACGACTCATTCGGTCGCACGCCAACCAGCTCAAGACTCGTGTTCCAGAACGCCGTACCGCTCCAGCAGATCAACCGACACCACTTTCTGTATTTTTCGACGGGTTCGGATTGGCCATTCCAACCGAGACTCCACCGAACGCCATCCCACTTGAAAATCAAGAGCCACAGCGGTTTGATGAAGCACTTCAAGAGAATCCAGAAGATCCCTACCTGACGGATGATCTATCGGAAGATGAAGCTGCCGGTTACGAAGAAGAAGATGAAGAACCACCGGTAGAACCAGTCGAACCAGTTCAACCAGCTACACCGATCCTAGAGAGAGGCCGGCGCATGATCCAACTTCCGGCCCGGTTCAAGCCCTACTGGATGATGAAGCCTTAGGGGGGGAAATGTTGGATCCCAGCAATCATTTGTATCCAAAAATATTTGAATTTGATCACAGCAACCCTCGCTTGACTATATAAGTGATGGGGCTGACAGTAGATTGATTATTCTAAGTTTGACTATCAAATAAACTACAACTAGTGAAGAAAACTATACCAAACTCTTTTATTCCGGAAGTATACCCGGACATATCAATAATAATGCTCTCAGATGTCAGAAGTTAACGAAGTTTGGGCCCGCACGAAATTAGGGCACTCCACGGTAGTTAATAATTATAACTTATACTGAATCCTAGTATTCAACATTGTTATAGACATAATACTAAAATATGTGGGCCGCCAATTTGTGGAGTTATGCGGCAAACTATCTGTTTTCTTTAATTCCAGATCCGCTGAAACGCCCTGAAGTTGAAGAACGGGAGCGACATAAGTTTGTCCCAACTTATTACAGAATAAGATAAAGATCGTTCATCACTGGTTTTGAGATTTTTAAGCCTTGCATTGCGATTTTGGAGGGATAACTTTGATTTAGTAAACAATGCAACACTGTTGAAGATCTATCAACAAACAGTTTCGATTTTGGGTTATCAGTGCTGCCCATAACTGCATAACAGTCACATTCGACAAAAGTAGGCATTGTACAAAATGGAGTTTAAAGTTTGCAACATGCGCTAGTATGGAGACGATACGAAATTTCAAAAATGTGTCAATAATTTAAAATTCATCCTTTTGCAAAGAAATTTTCTACAGCTCTTCTTGTATGCTGGACGAATAGTTAAAAAAAAAAATAATAAGACCAACATTGATTGATATTACGCTTTGACACCAGTGACTGTTATGCGATTACATTCATTAATTTTAGTCAATGAGACAAAACGACTTGGTATTTGTTTCACATTTTGCAGAACAAACTTAAAAAGTTCATTTGGGTGGATGAAAGTACTGATGATTGGGTGATGATCCCCGGTATTAACTCAATATTGGCAAAAAATGCAAATGTTACAATTATGCAGTTATGGGCAGAGTGAGGTTAGGGACATAATGGATACCTTAAGGCTCAAGCATCCGTCATCACTTTTTCGGAAATAGAAAAGCAGTTTTTTCGTTGTAAATCAAAACAACGACCACGAAAATGTATTCACTGTATTCTATTCCTCATTTGGAACACAGTGAATCCATTTTCGTTGCAAAATTGTTTGATTTGAACGAAAAAACTGCTTTCAAATGTTTAATGATGACGATGATTTCAATGACGAATGCTTCAACGTTAAGCCTAAGCAAATGAGTTGAGTACGTTAGGCCTGTATAACAAAAAAAACTAAACATATTATCAGTTGGCTTACAACTTTAACTTGTTACCGTCAGTCAATCGCAAGCTTTTGCTTCGGACGGTCGCTTTTTTTGCTTTGCAATTCGTGCGATACCTGACGGTTTTTTGGCCTCGTTACTAATTAATTCGTCAGCTCTCGAGACCGCTTTTGTATACTTCTCGCGGTAGTGCGCATAACTGTTTTAAGTGCGTGGAGTGCGAATTAAATCATAATCAAACGGGATTTGGCACGAGGTTTCTCGATAGTAAAATATCTCGACTGGTGCCCCATTGTTCTAGCCTTCTCACACGATCACTGGTTAATTTGTAGTTGTGAGCAGAAGGGAAACCATATACTGCTGTTCGTCTGCATCTCATTTTTCCATCTGCTGCTGTTAAGAGCAATTCCATCGCAGGTGGTAAACGGTACTATTCTGGCTACCCAGTGAACACTGCTTCACCGTGCCCTCTCGGCCATGAAGCCGGGATGGGATTTCCCTCCTGATGGGGACCCCGGAGGAAGAGCCATGGGTGGTAATACGATTGACGGCTCATACAGGGGACGCACAGTCCCTGAATGGATGGACCCAGCTAACGTTTTTGGCCCACTGACAATCCTTCGATTGCAACCAGTCGCCCCAGCAGTCCTACCGAAAAATCCAACAGTTGTTAGCATATCCGTGAAAGAATGCTGCGGACCGATTGAGGGAGCCTTTCCCGAAAATCGTGGAACCTGCTATGCTCTGAAAGTTAGGAAACCGGAACAAGTATCAAAACTGAAAGCTTTGACAGAACTGTTCGATCATACCCCAGTAAGCATCGTTGAGCATCCCATTCACAACTACGTGAAGTGTGTAATTTTCAGTCACGAGGTGCAAGATCTGACGGAACCGGAAATACAAGACATTTTAACAGAGCAAGGCGTAACGTCGGTCAGGAGAATCACTCGGAAAGGCGACGGAAATACGAGGATCAACACACCGATGCTAATTCTCACCGTATCCGGTACAGCGATTCCACAAACCGTCTATCTCGGCTTCATCCGTTCTGCGACAAGGCCGTATTACCCCGCTCCCATGCAGTGCTACAAATGCTGGGAGTTTGGTCACACAAAGCTGCGTTGCAAGAATACCGAAATTTGTGGCACTTGCGCTGGCACTCACGAAGTCGTTCAAGGAACAAGATGCCTCCTCATGGCTTACTGCGTCAAATGTAAGTCATCGGAACACCCCGCATCAAGTAAAAAATGCCCATTTTATTTGACCGAAAACGAAATCGCCAAAATACGAGTGAACCTGAATATGACATACGAAGCAGCTAAGAAATTCCATCAGCAAAACCGAAGTGGGTCACAATCCGGGCAAACCGGAAACTCCAGTAACGCTCACAACAATATGGAAATTCTTAAACGTTTGTCAGAAATGGAGGAACGGTTGAACAAGAAAGATGAGGAAATGGAACTGCAGAAGAACGAATGGGACAGGAAATTCCAGGACCAACAAGTTGTCGTGGACAAACTGCAGCATGATCTCAACATGTACAAAAATCTCTATCGAACTACGAAGAGCCAACTCAACGAAGTCACTCAGCGGTACAACGCTCTACTCAAGAAAACCGAAACAGACATCACGCCGACGGACCTTCCAGCTCCAAAGTTCCCAGAAGAATCAAGTGGCACAAGCAACACCGGCAGCCAAAACTTTCAACAACAGAAGCAGAAACCCCGTAAGAGTCGCAGTCGCAGTCGCAACCGCGGTTCCAGGGGTAAGGACAAGCCGAGAAGTAGATCGTCCAAACGGCTACGATCTCCGATCGATCCGACATCAAATCAACCCGTCAAGATGAGAACTACAAATCGCTATCTACCACTAGACATCCCCGACAATCCGTCGGGCGATGACCTGACAATGGAATCTTAGGTAGTTGTCAGCTAGTCACCTCGCTCGTCGTTTACTCAGCTCAGATTAGACCTCATATCTCCAACACGACGCAATGGCTAACTACACACCAAACGTTTTGACGAACAACACTGACAACGAGAACATATGTAATATGAATCAAGAGACGAATAATTCAGCTACACCATACACAAACACTCTCTCTCAAACAATGTGGAACAACAGCAACGGAAACAGGATGAAGCGGACGTTAGAAGCCCTGAGTAGTCGGGGCACCTCTGGTGCGGAAGTTATACCACCACCGGAACCAGTGGACAACCCTCGGCGCTCAGTGGATTCTCTCGTCTCCGGGACGCACAAGAGGTATCTGTTACATATTCCCGGTTGGGTAAATTGGCAGAGTCCACTTTGAATTCATATGTAACCAACACGAACAAACTGTAATAATTGTGTGTGCCATCTATGGGTATAAAAGACTGCCTGAATAAATCCTATGTTCACTTCTTAACAGTAACCTAAAAGTGTCTTTAATTTCGTAACTAAGAAACACCTTAAATAGTTATAGTTCTTAGAATTGAACAGTGGCGGCGAGAAAAACGTTTTAAATCCGTGCAGTGTTAGTGATCGGGTTCGACCAGTGATCAAGTCACCGGCTGCGTTGTTCCATATCATAGTGCGTGCATCAATTGAAAAAAAAAAAAAACTATTGTTTCCAACGCCGAGTGTGATGTGTAAAAGCCAGATCGAACGTAGGCAAACTGTATGCTGAAACGTAGAGGCACGATAATTGATTGACTAGTGAAAACTTCACCATAATTTGTGGCTTATTCGAAGCGGTAGTGGAACTAGCAATTTTGCAAAACCGTGTGCGAAAAACACTTAGGCGATAAAAATTAAGTAGTGAGCAGTGCAGAGTGCGCAGAATCTGAGTACTCAACTGATTCGAGTGGACGGCAAGGACTCAGGAACCCAGGACTACACTATTGAGTGGGTATAGTCGGAGAAAAGCGTAAGTTAAATTTCCTCATATTTTGTCCCTTTCTTATTTCACTCAGAGAATGTCGGCCATGGGAACGTTGGACCACTATGTGGCGGGAACTCCTTTTACCAACTATGTTGAGAGATTGGAGAGCCTTAGCCGATTTAACAAATGGGATGAAGAGAATAAGAAATGTGTTTTAATAGCTCTTTCTGGTTCGGTCGTATACGATGAGTTAAAATTAATGTTTCCTGGTGTAGAGCTGCAGACTTTGAGATACGATGACATGATCAAAAAGTTGAAAGAACGTTTCGACAAAGTCGAACCAGACATGATGCAGCGATATCGGTTCTACAACCGTTATCAACGTCCCGATGAAACAGCTGAAAGCTATATTCTGGCTGTTAAGTTGCAAGCTGAGAATTGTGATTTTAAAGAGTTTAAAGAAACTGCAATTCGAGATAGGCTTGTTATGGGACTTTATGACAAAGAGTTGCAGAAAAAGTTGTTGATGGATGAGGATTTGAGTTTAGCAGCTGTGGAGAAAAAGATTATTAGCAGTGAGGTAGCGGGAAACCAAGCGAATTCTATTTTCGGGCCGGAGAGACGAGAGTCATCTGAAATCAGCTCAATAAAGAATCGATTAGGGAAAAAAGAGTGGAATAGGAACCCCAGAGATTATGAGAGGGAATCCAGAGGTTATGAGAGATCACCCAGAGAGTATTACGGGCGGTCTAGAGATCGCAGTCGGAACGTGAGTGAGAAAAAACATGTGAGCTTTCGAGAGAGATCGACTTCGTTTAACAGAGATGGTAATCCGTATGCAAATGCAATTTGCAACTTTTGCAAAAAGAAAGGCCATTTGAGACGACAATGTTACTCCTATCGCAACAACAACTCTGTTAGGTTTGTGGAATCAGATTCGGGTTCAAAAACTGAAACATCGTATAACTTTAAGCGGGATAAAGAAAACAGTGCATCTGAGGTAGAATCGGACGGTATGGAGTGCTTGTTGATAACCGCTGTAAACAAAATCAATGAACCATGCATGGTTGATGTTACGATAGAAGGAAAACGAATGCAAATGGAAATAGATTCAGGAGCGGCGGTGTCGGTAATTAGCGATATAGATTATTTAGAATTTTTTGGAACGGTTCCTATTAACACCTGTGAAAGACAATTAGTGGTCGTGAATGGCGATCGCTTACATATTGTAGGAGAAATCAAAGTTAGGGTTGTTTTGAATGGAACAGCTAGTTATCAGAAAATCATCATTTTGGAATGTGAAAAACATTTCACACCGCTCATCGGTAGGACATGGCTTGATTTCTATTACCCGGAGTGGAGAACAGGGTTCGTGCAGAAAACTCCAGTCAACAAGTTGGTGCAAAGCAAAGGTACAGATCAAATTGTTGAAGATTTAAAGCAAAAATACTCAAAAATTTTCAACAAAGATTTTTCAGAACCGATTAAGGGTTACGAAGGAGAGTTGCAGTTGAAACATGACCAACCGATCTTTAAAAAAGCGTACACAGTTCCCTACAAACTGAAAGACAAATTGGATAATCACCTCGATATGCTTGAACAGCAAAACATAATAACAGCCATCAAAGCTAGCGAGTGGGCTTCACCGGTTATCGTGGTCGTGAAAAAGGATCAGGATATCCGTATGGTGATTGACTGCAAGGTATCTATTAATCGCGTTATAGTACCGAATACTTATCCGCTACCGCTTGCTCAAGATATTTTTGCTTCTCTGGCTGGGTGTACGGTTTTTTGTTGTTTGGATTTGGCAGGTGCATATACACAGGTGCAACTCTCTGAGCGTTCTAGAAGGTTTATGGTTATAAATACACCCAAAGGTTTATATACTTATAATCGACTTCCACAAGGTGCATCCAGCAGTGCAGCAATATTCCAACAAATTATGGAACAAATCCTACATGGGCTGGAAAACATCAGTGTTTATTTAGACGACGTCCTAATTGCAGGAAAAGATTTAGCTGACTGTTTGAAAAATTTGGAAGCAGTCTTAGAACGTTTGTCTAAGGCTAATGTTAAAATAAACTTTTCAAAATGTAAGTTTTTTGTAAACAAGTTACCATATTTAGGTCACGTAGTGACGGACAAAGGCCTAATGCCCTCTCCAGAAAAATTATCAACAATCGAACAGGCTAAACCACCCAAGAACGTTAGCGAGTTAAGGGCTTACCTTGGCCTGATTAATTATTACCATAAATTTGTTCCTCGTCTGTCCGCAAAGCTGAGCAGTTTGCATGCCTTGTTGAGTAATGACAAACAGTTTGAATGGACTGATACATGTGATGAGGCATTCAAGGCTAGTAAAAGATCTTTGTTGGAGGCAAATATTCTGGAATACTATGACCCTAATAAGCCACTTGTTGTCGTATCTGACGCTAGTTCATATGGCTTGGGGGGTGTTTTGGCTCATGAAGTCGAAGGTAAGGAAAACCCCATTTGTTTTACTTCTTTTTCTCTTAACTCGGCGCAGAAGAAATACCCCATACTACACCTTGAAGCCTTGGCGCTTGTCTGTACCATAAAGAAATTTCATAAATTTCTTTTCGGGCAAAAATTCAAGGTTTTTACCGACCACAAGCCGTTACTGGGGATTTTTGGCAAGTGTGGTGCCAACTCAGTGTTTGTGACAAGGCTTCAGAGGTACATTATGGAGTTATCTATTTATGACTTCGAGATCGCATACCGACCCTCAGCACTGATGGGAAATGCCGATTTTTGCTCGCGGTTTCCGTTGGGCCAAGTGGTTCCTAGAAGCTTGGACGGTGAGCATATCATGAGCCTCAATTTCTCCCATTCGTTACCACTAGACTACAAGAAAATTGCAGAAGCTACTTCTGCAGATTCTCATTTAGTGGAAATCCGGCGTTTCGTAGAAGAAGGTTGGCCAACATCGCTGAATGAACGGTTCAAAGCTATGTATTCATTGAGAATCGATCTAGAAGTTATTGATAACTGTGTTCTGTATCAAGGAAGAGTTGTTGTTCCTGTGGGTTTAAGACCTAAAGTGCTTCGAATGCTGCATGCTAATCACATAGGCATTATAAAAATGAAACAACTAGCCCGTGAAACTGTTTTTTGGCCAAGAATAAATCTGGACATAGAGGATTTTCTCAATCGTTGTGAAGTCTGTATAAAGTCATCTCCAGCGCCAGCAAAATCAACAGAAAATAAATGGATCCCTACAACTAGGCCATTTAGTCGAGTACATGCCGACTTTTTCTATTTTGATAGGAAAATGTTTTTACTTATTGTTGACAGCCACTCGAAATGGGTGGAAGTCGAAATCATGCTGAACGGAACGGATGCTAAACGTGTAATAGACAAATTCATGGCCGTGTTTGCAAGATTTGGACTTCCAGACGTTGTGGTCACAGACGGTGGACCTCCATTTAATTCAAAGGAATTTACTTCATTCCTAGTAAACCATGGAATAAAACCATTAAAAAGTCCTCCGTACAACCCAAGTAGCAACGGACAAGCTGAAAGACTTGTTAGAGTCGTCAAAGATGCTTTGAAGAAGCATCTGCTAGATCCGGAGCTAAACCGTTTAGACATTGTAAGTCAATTGAATTACTTTTTATTCAATTACAGAAACCAAATTGCAACTGCTGATGGTTTTGTGCCCTCCAGCAAAATGTTTAGTTACAAACCAAAAGTTTTGATGGATTTGATCAATCCTACTAAACAATACAAAACATATTTAGAGATTCCCAAACCAGCAAACAACACCTACATCCAGGCTGAGCAAGTCCTAGATCCATTCAGTAAGTTGGTAGTTGGAGATAAGATATTCTACAAAAATTTCAGGAAAACAGATCCTCAGCGTTGGATTGAAGCTAAATTCATAAAACAACTCTCTAAGAATGTCTTCCAAATATCTCTCCATAGGAACGTTTTATCGGCACATCGAGATCAACTGAAACTTCCGAAACCCGCGAGAGGCTCTAGACTGCTAGTCCCGTCAAAACACTCACGGAAGCGCAGTAGTAGGGAGCTGAGTGAGGAAGATGGCGCGTGCGTTGGTTTCGAGGAAGAACCTAAGGATCAGTCATTTAGCAAATTCATGGATAAGCTAGAAAGATCTGTCGGTTCAAACAATCCTAAAAGACCGAAGCTCAGCCGAAGCCCAATAATAACAAGGAGCCGCTCGCGAACATGTGAAGTGTAAAATATATTTTAAATGCATTATTAGAATTAAGTACAAATTTCTTAACTTTAAGTAGGTCTTTAAATTGTGCTCTAAAGAGGGAAGGATTGTTACATATTCCCGGTTGGGTAAATTGGCAGAGTCCACTTTGAATTCATATGTAACCAACACGAACAAACTGTAATAATTGTGTGTGCCATCTATGGGTATAAAAGACTGCCTGAATAAATCCTATGTTCACTTCTTAACAGTAACCTAAAAGTGTCTTTAATTTCGTAACTAAGAAACACCTTAAATAGTTATAGTTCTTAGAATTGAACAGTATCCACCTCGTTCCCGGGGTCTTTTCCTGCCCTTCCCTAAGGGTAGTCGGGGCCCCGTCTGTGCGGACGTCACTGCTTCACCGGAACTTACGGACAACCCTCGGCGCCCCAGGGATGGCAGAAGAGGGACGGACAAGGGTGCTCGCACCTATTCCCCTGGATGGATAGGAAACACTAAACTAGGAATGCCTGCCGCTGCAAACATTAAAAACACCGAGAAACACGTAGAAATTCCAAACCGCAAACACAACGACTCTGTAACATCGCCAACCACCGTCACTAAACACGAGGTACAGCTAGAGCGAAACACCGCTCGTTCGGCCTTGCCTTCGAGTGCTTTAACCAACGCTGAAGAGTATGACAGGCTCCAACAATGTACCTACGGCCCGAACTGGTCTAACGTACCAAGTCACTCAATAAAAGGCCACACGATCGCGCCACAACGCTTCTCAGCGGTGACCACCGAATTCTCTTCGGAGGCTAATAGATCCTTTCCATCAACGAGAACATCAACGACGATCGCTATCCAATGGAATATGAACGGATTTTGTAACAATTTGGCAGATCTCGAATTGCTTGTCAACACAAACTCCCCCTTCGTCCTTGCTATCCAAGAAACACACAAAACCAACGTAGAAATGATGAACCGATGCCTCCGAGGACAGTTCACATGGTTATCGAAGTTTGGTAATAATATGTACCAATCGGTAGCACTCGGCATACATTCATCTGTACGCTTCTCACCGATTCGATTGGACTCTAATTTAGTGGTTACAGCTGCACGCATCGAGGAACCTTTCCCACTATCAGTGGTTAGCATCTACATACAATGTCACAATCTACCGGACTAAGAGACAGAACTTCGGGCCCTCCTTGGACAAATTGACGAACCTCGACTAATACTAGGTGATTTCAACAGCCACCATCCTCTTTGGGGCTCCTGCATACCCGATGCTAGAGGTACAATCTGCGCAGAAATCGCTGAAGATTGTGACCTAGTCGTACTAAATGACGGAACTCCGACTTTTACGCGAGGCCGAACGGACACTGCGATCGATGTGTCATTGGCCAGTAGAGGAATTACCAATCGACTGCTGTGGTCCTGCCTTGAGGATCCCATGGGAAGCGATCACCGGCCCATACTCATTAGTGTAAATGATAAACCACCCGAGACATCTCGACGTCCTCGTTGGTGTTATGACCAAGCGGATTGGGCCGCATTCGAATTAGCCATAGAGGAAAATATCGATAACAAAAACCCATCTACTATCGGTCAGCTCACTACAACAATCTTAGATGCTGCTAAAAGTTCTATACCTAGGACGAGTGCTACTCCAGGGCGTAAAGCTCTACACTGATGGTCTGCAGAAACTCGTTCTGCCGTCAAAGCGAGAAGAAAAGCAATGAGAGCGGTAAAGAGGCTTCCAGCTGATCACCCAGACAAAGATAGAATGATTTCGGAATACCGCTTAAAGAGAAACGAATGCCGGCAGATAATCAGAGACGCCAAATGCAGAAATTGGGAAGAGTTCATCGACGGAATCAACAGCAACCAGACTACTACGGAATTGTGGTCCAGAGTGAACTCTCTTTGTGGGAAGAGGAGAACCAAAGGAATAGGCATCCGTCATGACAACAGAATCTCCAGAGACCCTACGGTGGTAACGAATAAGCTCGCGGAACACTTTGCTAGTCTCTCTTCAATCAGTGGCTATGATCATCATTTCATCAGACGAAACAATGTTTCATCAACATCTTTGGAAGCAGTGACCATTCCTCATGATACCTCCTCTCTGACGATAAATCAACCCTTCACCATGAAGGAACTTACTTTTGCCTTAGCTAGTGGTAAAGGTAAATCTGCCGGTCCCGATGATATTGGGTACCCCCTACTGAAGCACCTACCGCTAAGGGCAAAGCAGACTCTACTATATCTACTGAACCAAAATTGGACCGATGACCTTTTCCCAAAACAATGGAGACATAGCCTGGTAACTCCTATACCAAAGAACGGTGCTTTTTCGACTGAACCAAAGGACTATCGACCTATTTCACTAACGAGCTGTGTCTGTAAAGTCTTCGAACAAATGGTCAACCGCAGGCTCACCGATTTCCTGCAAGACAAAAACTTGCTAGATCAACGACAACACGCTATCCGAAAAGGTTTCGGAACAGGAACCTACTTTGCATCTCTCGGTCAAGTTCTAGATGACGCTCTCCGAACCGATCAGCACGTCGACATAGCAGCTTTGGACATTTCCAAAGCATATAACAGAACCTGGACACCATTTGTCCTGAAACAATTGTCTGCATGGGGCCTAGCCGGGCACATTCTCCATTTTATAAGAAATTTTCTTCTGGACAGGACCTTTCAGGTCTTCATCGGGAGTCACAGGTCA
>NC_085137.1:194597149-194665817 GCF_035046485.1 Aedes albopictus | reverse complement strand
TATTACAGCCAAAGTGCAACAATCTAAACAATTGCACAATTAGTTTTATGATAATGATTTCTAAGTCTTATCAGTTTGCGTAATTTGGACCCGCACGAAATTAGGGTATTGTAATTTGTAATTTTGTAATTTAGCTTTATTATTAACGATAACCGTTTAGTGTATACACTTTGAATCGGGTCAAGGAAACTGATTCTTTGCCTAATAATATGCTGTTCGAGCAGTTTTAGAAAAACTTTGGGTAACTGATATGCAGGAGATGTAGAAAACAACAATAATGTTCGCCAAAGGCAAGGCAAGAAACGGATAATTTACCTTCTCACCATATTTACAAAATTCAGCTCATTACTACAAATCTTGTACTTCACCGAACGTGCCCCATTAACCCTCTTAAGATGTTGGATTTTCTTGTCATAACATCCCTACTGGAACACAGCATACTCCTAGCTTAGTAATTGTGGTCTACAGAAGACAGTTTACACTGGTTAGCTTAACATCTAACTTAAGCTGTCAACGAATGAAAATCAGCCAAAATCTGATTCACAAGTATAGACTAGACACACATACTGTCCGAATTGGCTACGTTTCCGCTGCCTTTCTACTTTAATTTCCAGAGCCTTATCTCTAAAGAATCTGTGGAGAAATTTTTGAAGAAATGTTCGGGGAAATGTTTTAGAGAAACAACCCAAGGATATACGGAACGTAACCCTCAAGACATTCCCGAAGGGATCCCGTAAGTAGTTTCTGCAAAAAGCTTTACAGGAGTTCCGAATAAATCCCTTAAGTAATTTCTAAAAGAAAAAAATCCTTACTGCAATCTCCGTAGAAATCTCTAGAGGCATTTCTTTAGCATTTTCTGAAAAATCAATAGGGGGATTCACTTAACGGCGTAAACTGATTAAACTGATAAAACGTCGCGATCACCAAGGCAATCTTTGATTATTTCATTCGCAAAATCATGAAACATTTCAAATAAGCAGAAAATCATGGCTTACGCAGCAATTTAATCTGTTTAGTGAATACCCCTATTGAAAGAATCCCTATTGCAATCTTTGAAGAAATCTCCTTGAGAAATCCATGGAGGAATTCCTGGAAAAAAAGTACTGGGGAAATATCTGGAGCAGTTTAAGGAGAAACCATAGCAGAAATGAGTTGTTAAATTCTAGCATGAATTCCAGAAGAGTTTCCAACAAAATTTTCTAAAGGAATTTCAGAAGCAATACCAATTTCGTAAAGAATTACCAAGAGGTAACCCTGTAAAAATCTGAAGCGGGACCCCCGGGAAATCTCTAGAGGATTTCTTTTTTCATTCTTTGATCACTTAACCTATTTTACAGCTCTATTGTCCGCTAGGGCACTAAGTGGGCGATTACAATTGACAGCTGCACTTACACTTTTGTACAGCGTCTAGAAGTATTCTATTTTTCTATATCGAATTGGTTGCTGCTTTCACTTTTCTAATCTTTCTCGGTAGAATGATGAGCACGAGGATGTCGATGGGTACTTGTCGATCTTTCCAGTCCGATTGGGGGTCCATTATGAGTTGCATTTCGTTGATGTCCAGGTATCCGGGTCTGTTTGAGCCAAGGGCTCAGAAGAGGGTCAATGTCAGCCGCTCTCGGGGAGAAGAGTAACTGACGAAAAATTGCAAGTGCCGGGGCTGGGAATCAAATCCATGACCATCCGCATATGAAGCGAATGTGTGACCAACTACGCCACGGGCCCCGGCCCAAGAGGATTTCTTGTATGAGTAATTACTGTAGGCATTAATAGAGGAACATTTTACGAAATTCCTAGAAGGAATCCTAAGAGGAATTCTTGAAAAAATCCCTAGGAAAATCGCTAGATTTATTCATCAGTAGGTTGGCTTCAGGAGCACGTTCTCTTCCATTTGGGAAATTTGTGCCTTCCGTAGATTTATTCATAGACTAAAGCACGCAGTAATTCATGTAGGAATTATTGCAGAAGTATCTAAAGAATTCTCTAAATAGATAACTAGATGAGTTCCTGTAGAAATTACTGGATTCCTAAAGAAATACCAGCAAGACTTTCTGAAGGAATCTCAACAGGAGTTCGTAAACCTGGGGGTATAATAGGAAAGATAGGAACAATTTTTAGGGAAATATCTGAAAAGGTTCTTATAGAAATTTCCAGAAAAGTTCCAGGACTATTCAAACAGATATTATGGCGCCAGCACCAAACCGAATAGCGACGTTTTGACTAGCGACACTTTTCGACTAGCGACACTTTTTTTCAGTACCGGGTGTAGTGCGCTGTGTGCGTTCAATGATGCACTATCATATACGTCACTTCCGATGTAAGTTGTAAACAACCCAAAATAAACAAAAATATTTTTCTCAAAAAAAGTTTTTCGATCTCCAACCGAATTCATAATATGTATGGAGAAATGCCAGCAGGCTGTCTTGAGAGAATCGCTAGGAAAATCCCTGGATAATTCCACGTAGCAATTGCAGGAGGAATTATTGGACAAGTCTTGGATACATCGCTGTAGGAGTTCATGTAGAAAATTTTTGAGAACAAAATGCTGTAAGAATATCAACAATACTTTTGGAGGAATCCTAGCAGGAGTCCCATGACAAGTCTCGAGGAAAGCTTATGGGGAAATCACAGGAGAAAAGCCTGAGAAAATCTTAAAGAGACACACTTTATAATCGTTATAAAATTCCCGGAAGAATTCCTTTAAAAATTTCTGGCGGTATTCTTGGAGAAATACCAGCAAAAATTCTTACAAGAAATCACACAAAAGTTTTTGAAGGAATCGCTTCAAGAATTTTTGGGGGAATCCCATCTCGAATTCCCTAAGCGTTACTAATGAATAGAATTCTCACAGCAATTTCTTAAGCAATCCAAGCAGGAAAACTACAATACAAATCTCATAATAAATCTAGATCAACATGTAAAAAAGGGCGGAACAACCATTGCATGTCTCAACTTCCCGTCTAGGCGTATTTCAATTTATTTATGCAAACTTATTCTGTGGTCAGATAGAAGGGAGTATGCTCTATCTATTACTGGTCAGAGATTTCATGAAAAATGGGCCATGTGCTCAAAAGGAAGGGAGAAGCAAAAATTCGAAATTGTTTTTGCGCCCTTTTCAAATGTTAGCCTATCTGGATCAATCCAAACAAGTAAATTTAGAGGAATCCCAGAGATGCCGGAAAGAAGTAAATGGATTGACTTGTAATCACAACAACACAACAAACGTTTATTGTTTGTTCTGTTCCAGAGGAAATTAAGAAGAATAGTCTTTAACCCTTCAGGACGCGCGCCGTTGTAAAAAGTACAACACTACCAAAAAACCTCGCCCGTCATATTCAGCACGAAAGTGATGCAGTTTCAGCTGCTTGATGGCGCGCGTCTTGAAAGGTTAAGCCCATATAGCCGATGTGGTAAGCGCACGTGCAATCGACAAAACCATGGACGAGTTTGATTCCCGGTTAGCTCAAAATCCATTTCATAATCGACATTTCCTTAACTACCTTGTGTATAAAATATTTTCATGAACTACCACACGATATATGAACAAATGCAAAATAAACATTGGCTGTGGCGGATCTTAGTCAAAAATTGTAAAAGTTCTCATAAAATACTAAGCTGAGGAGCAGGCTGTGTCCCAGCTGGAATCTTTTAGCAATTTTAAACAATATTGGTTTAAAACATTGGCGAGCAGCGTTGGGTGCTAAAATTGCCTCAATGTGTTAGTTTGCAAAGAAAGTTTGACCGTTTTCAAAAGTTACGAATTTTGTTCATTTCGTAATTTTTCTATGACGCCTAAGGACATCAACTGCATTAAAAATGATTATAAAATGGAAATTCTGACTGAAATTCAAATTTATTTTTTACTTCAAAAAAGGCTGACAAAATCGGAGTTAGACAAAATCGGGGGCTGACAAAATCGGATCCCCACTGTATTGTTAATTTATTACAAAGACATATTAGTATGTAGCAGCATGTTACATTCACTTTTGTTACGATACTTTACTAACATTTGATAATTTTTGAATGATTGACCCAAAATGAGCGATTAATGCGGCATGAGCGGTTAATGGCGACCTCACGGTAACGCAATGTTGAACAACAAGCACGAAAGATTATCACCTTGCCGTAACCCTCTGCGTGATTCGAAAAGACTCGAGAGTGTCCCTGACTCGAACTACGCACATCACTCGATCCATCGTCGCCTTGATCAAACGTATCAGTTTATCCGGGAATCCGTATTCGTGCATAATCTGCCATAACATCAGTCTTCACGGTGCAACATAAACCAAACGTGTACGAATGTTTTTGTACCCAGATAAACATTGCATTCAATGTTCGATCCACGCGAAGCAACTTGTACATGTACTTGAACACAAGCGCAGTGTACAAGTTTGTGCACCGGGTTTGTACTCATGTACAAACATGGGTACAAATGTTGTGTGTGTTCACGGGAGCGCTGTACCTATGAATGTACACGAGTACACTGAACGAAACCCCCCGCCCAAGATCGACTGAGAGGCGATACGATCACGCCCCTTAACGACAGTCGGTCGGAAACCGTATGGTCCACCGACCGAATGATGTCATCTTAAAATCGGATGACAGCGATATGAAAATAGAATGTCGACCATATGGTCGAGCAACTTTGTTTTTTAGCGATTGATAACAATAATGTCACCACTATCTTTTTCAAAAAATTATGTGCTTAGTGGCCAGGGTACCCTTGCGGGTACCCTTTTCAAAAAATATGGCATGTCCAGGATAGGACATGCGAAGCAATATCGTCAATGTCCCGGGTGTCACGATCAAGAAACTTGTTACGCTATCGATGAATAAATTCGGTGCATCTGTGTGGCCTTCGCTCTGCAACTAATATTCATTCACATAGCGTGCGTCGACTCATACGCGAATAAGATGATCGTCATCCGCTTTTTGGGATGATTGCCGTATGACTGATTCGTCATTCGAAAACACGATTTTGGTACTTTGGACTGGATGGTCGGACAAATCAGTCGATTTCGGGATGGGGTTTTCGTTCAGTGTAAGAGCGCATTCTTCTGCTCAAGCTTCTGCTGGGCTGGGTCAGCCGCCTGTCAAAGCTGGTGTTTCTTTGTGCAAAGATCGTTCTGTGCGCTTCGGCAACCGGTGGAACGATCCTTCTCCTGCATGAAGTTGTTACTGGAAAATCATCGCCGTCTTCACAAATGCTGGACGATTTGACTCTTGAGTGATCGCGCTGTTGTATTTTGTACAACACGTTTTAAAAATCTCGTTTTTGTACGTGGTGCTGACGGAGTTGGCCAACCGCGCGAGTTACGGAAGGTTAATGCCGATCCGCTGCAACTCAGATCTTCTACCGCAAGCCGTAGGTTATCCAGCAAATGCATTAATGTTTTTATTAAAAGCGCATCGATGTGAACAATTTTTGATGCACTCATACGAAAATATACATATTATCGTCGCACCACCAAATCGAAGTCGTCGCTAGAAGCACATGCGAAGTTGCAGCTGCGAAGTAAATTTGAATCTATTTTTTCTGTTGCGCATCATTAAGCTAATTAAGAGCAACAATATGCACTAATCCAAATTGAGTTGCGACATTTCTAAGTAGGTTAAAAATCAATTTTCGCACGTTCGGTCACTTTGTATTTCGACCAAAAGCATAATAGTTTAAAAAATAAAGCTTTTAGGTTGAAATGAGAAAAAAATGTTTTGTAAAATATAGTTTTCTTAGTGACAAACCTGCATAAATTATTTAATTTGACGAAGGCAGCAACTTTCTAGGTTATCAGGATCCAAAGATACACAAGTTAAGTGCCGTCTAGCAGTAAAGTTTTAATTAAAATGTTCCATCATCTGTATGTATATGTACAGAAATGGTATGAATCATAACACAGCACTTGAAACTCCCTGAAATGGCTCTAGAAATTCCTGAAGCCGCTTCGGACCCCTTATAACGCACATGAGAACCTCTGAATTTCTTCGCAAACAGTGAATGGAAACTCTTGCATATCGATCGACAGGATTATGTAAGTTACTCGTTTTTATCTCATCATCACGCAAATGAAACTTCTTCTAAAACTTTAGACATCTAAGCGATATTCTCTTTTCCAGACTTGAACAACTTGCTTTGCTGACTCTGATGTAGGTGGCAAAGGGATCTGCAATGAAACATGTTATACGGTTAGGCATACCTAATCCGGACTACGCCTCAACGCCTCTCTGCTTTTCATTAAACATCGTCCAACAATGGTTTTCAGTAGTTTGTATTAAGGCTCCTCCAAACTTAAACTGCACTGTTCTGCAATCTCAGAATCAATCTTCCAAATCCTCATCTTTCAAAGGTTGTTTTTTTTTTTAAGTCTTATAACTCGTTCTTTCTCGGATTGCTGAAAACTGTAAATATTATAATCTGCCTTCTCCGGGCCAACACGTTACTAGCGTGTTGCCCGTTAAGAACTTTGATGCTTTCTGCCTTCTTCGAGCCAACTCGTCGCCAGCGAGTTGCTTGTTAAGGACTTTGATACCATGTTGCCTTTTCCGAACCAACGCCTCGCCACGTTGTCCGTTAAGGAGAAACTTCAGAGAATACAAACATGGCTGCCACAATGGCCGACTTGGTCCCCTATTCACGTTTTCAAGAGCACCAATCTTGAAAATTTGTAAACAAATGCTTTCAATTTGTAAAAGCTTCCTTTTTTTGGAAGTGAGCAAAGCTAGGAAAAACAAGTGCGGCTTGGTTCAATGCTTTGTTCGTCAGATTTGTGCCTCTAAAGTTTGTATGAAAAATTGCAATGGGATTTCTTGATGTTTCACCTTAAGGACTTTATTATTTCTTTCTCCGAACCAACGTGCTGGCAGCACGTTGTCTGTTAAGGACTTTGATTTTAGCTGCCTTCTCCGAGCCAACACGTTGCCAGCGTGTTGCTCGTTAAAGGACTTTGATATTACTTTGCCTCCTCCGGACCAACGCCTCATCGCGCTGTCCGTCAAGGACTTTGGTCATGCCTCCTCCGGACCAACATGTTGGCAGCATGTTGTCCGTTAAGGTCTTTGGTACTTCTTACCTTCTCCGAGCTAACGCGTTGGCTAGCGTGTTACTCGTTATGGATTTTGTTATATGCGTTCCTTTCCAGGAACAGTACGTTGTCCATTAAGTTGGAATTTTAATTTTATTCATATTTACCTTTCGCCGGTTCATAGCGTACGGAAACGTATTGATCCACAGTGCAAAAATCGTAGCAACTAACATGCTGACAACACCAAGAGTCTTCATCCATCCCGGGGGTTTGTAAGGCTGTCCCTCATATCGCATCGTGAATTACATTTCAATTTTCGTGGTAAAACAGCACCGGCGTACAAAAATTCAAGTCAATTAGTTTGGAATTGACTGAGTTATAGCGAAGAGTGCCCAAAATACCGGCCGCTGCCCAAGTGGTTCGCTACCCTAAATGTTAAAAATTTCACTTCATTCTACTCACTTAATCATCAGATAGGAGCAATTTTATGAACGGTAGTCAAATAAGACCATCTTACTAGAACCGCTGTAACTTCATGTAGACTTAACCATTCAAGCCCAAATGTTCACTAATTTTACCTAACTAATTAAGGAACTAGCAGTCAAAATTTCAAAACTTTTGACCCAATTTTTAAAAATTTACACCTTGATGAACTTTTTTTTTTGATAATCTTTAAAATGTAAATGCTTTTGAAAATTTTGCAGCTAACGCAACCCAGTGGCAGAATAAAGAATCAATCGGCTAATTAACAGAGAGACCATACTTCACCAAACAACTTTGCCGAAGACACCAACCCTTTAAATAATCAGGATTTACTCCAGACACTGCAGTGTCTCATCTGTTTATCTGTGATTTCTGTAGTATTAAAGATACGTGACACTGGAGATAGTTTTATCAAGTATATCTCAAGATCATGATTATTTGGAAAGTTGGTGCTTTCAGCAAAGTTGTTTATCCCGCCAAGGACTTACTAATGGAAGTTTGTTCAGATTGAAATTCCGCTGTTAGGCGGCGCTAGAGAGCCAACAAATTTTACATTTCATATATCTCAGTACCCTGAATACGTAGAACGACGGTGCCGTCGACAAAGTTCTTTGGTAACGTATGGGCTCTGTGAGGGTTAACCGAATAATTTTCGATTTTGCCACTAGGCGCCGCTAGTGGCAAATTTGTTAAAGCTTGCAAATTTTACAAATTATCAAAAAAATATTTATGAAGGTGCAATTTTTTATGAAGTACCCCAACAATTTTCAAATTTTGACTGTTGGTTTCTCAAGGGGCTGTTCAGAAACCAAGTGGATCAAATTTGGTCATCTCAGAACATTTCCCCCTCACTTCTACCAAAAAATCTACGTAGTTTATAAACGGCCCCCAACTAGTTAGCTTGATTTGGTACAAATTTGGGCATAATTGGTTAAGTCTACATAAAGTTAGAGCGTTTCTAGTAATGTGGCTCTTTTATACAACCGATCATTAAATTTCTCAGGATCAAGTGAACCAAGTGAAAAAAAAAGGTTCAACATTTACTTGCGCTGCCTAGTGGCAGGGGGCTGTCCATAATCCACGTGCTAATTTTTCTACCCTCCCCCTGCGTGGTCTTATGTTCATACAAAAAAAGTTTCTATGTACCGTGTTTGTTGGCCTAACCTCCACCACAGACCCCCTCCCCCTCCACCTCAAAGATCACGTGGTTTATGGATGATTGCCGAATAGAACAACCCTTCCAAAACGTTTTGGAATGCCAAACAACTTTGCCAAAGACATAAATTTTCTATGTTATCAGAATCCTGGGATACCCATAAGCAATATAAAGGTTAGGTGCAGCTAACGACAAACTTCCGAGCCCAAAAGCCTTTAATCTATAAGCCCGTGAGGGGCTCTTCATTAACCATGTTGACTATTTCAGACCCCCCCAACCCTCTACCTCGTAGACTTTCGTCCATACAAAAACTTTAAAATTTGTATGGAGCGTAGACTTTAGTTAGATAACCCCCCCTTCTCTCCCCCTACCCAAAAAGTCTACGGCCGCTAATCTACTCAAAAATTTCGCCCCTATGAAAATATCAAAAAGTAAGTGCACGCAAGTGCGTCGAGTTACACACAATCAAATGGGAGGATGCACACGATAACGCAACGCTACCACACCGCAACCGCACCGCGTCAAGGCATACAGGACCGCTGTGACGCATCGGGTCTAAATCTTCCACCACGCAAAGCCGAGCACGAATCGATCTGTACACAATGTACACGCCGTGTACAAGCTGAATGTTTAAACATGGGTACATGCACTCGTGTACAGCATAGGTTCGCGGTGCACAAGTTTGGTTGAAACATGACGACAAACTCGTGTGCAAGTTCGAGCTGAACTTGCACACATATATTTTGTACCCAAGCGCAACACGGTGCGTGTTTACTTGAAGACTGAACTGTTCTCGATCGATTGTATCATACGCCGATTTGAAATCGATGAACAAGTGATATGTGGGCAGGTTGTATTCGCGGCATTTCTGCAACACTTGGTGGATGGCGAACATCTGGTCCGTTGTAGCGCGTTCATCCGTGAATCCAGCCTGATATTGCCCCACGAACTTTCTTGCAATCAGTGATAGACGGCGGTATAAAATTGGAGCGAGTATCTTGTAGGCAGCGCTCAGTAGTGTGATCTCGCGATAGTTCCCGCAATCCAACTTGTCACCCTTTTGTAGATGGGACACACGATATTTTCCATCCACTCCTCTGGTAATACTGTCTCCTCCCAAATCTTGGTAATGACCCAGTGTAGTGCTCTCACTAGTGCTTCTTCACCGTATTTTAGAAGCTCGCTAGGTAGTTGATCTGCTCCAGCGGCTTTGTTGTTTTTCAACCGGCCATCCTCCTCCTCAATCTCTTGGAGGTCAGCGGCCGGAAATCTTTCGTCCTGTGCACATACTCCTAGATCTGTTACCACGCCACCTTCGGTACTTGCAACGTCGCCTATAAGGTGCTCATCGTAATGCTGCCGACCACCTCACTCTCGCTCGGCTTGTGGCACAAAGCTTCTGCGCGAGCGCTTCAGCTTCTTGTAGAACTTTCGTGTGTCCTTAGCGCGGTACAGCTCTTCCATCGCTTCGCGATCACATTCTTCCTGCAGGCGCTTCTTCATCCGGAAGACTGAGTTCTGCCTGTTTCGCGTCTGTCTGTAACGTGTCTCTCGTACGGTGTTGCAGCATTCTCGCCCATTCTGCATTCTTCTCGTTTTTCAACTGTTCACATTCGCCGTCGTACCAGTCGTTTCTGTGATTAGGAGTCGCGAAGCCTAGTGCTGTAGCCGAGGTATTAAGGACTGTATCGTTAATTATGAGTACACCTGAAAATGGCTGTATTTGGAAATGTTGTATTTATTTTATAAATTAAATTCAATTACATTGTTTATTGACCATCAGAAAAGCCCATGACATGATTGTATATTTAATTTTTCGTGGTTCTTGCCACTTCTCGAACTTTCTTCTTGGTGTTCTTCATAAGGTTTTGGACAACCGTTCCGACGATGGTTTTGCTTACGCTGACCCAGTTTTTCTTGAATTTTGTGACATCCTCTGCTCCTCTATCCTTTATCCGTAGTTTCCCTTTCATCAAAGTTAACTATTTCTCAACGGGCCTTATTTGCGGGCGATTTAGAGGATTCATTGCCCTTTCCACAAATTGACCATTGTTTTCTTCATACCTGTCAAAGGTGTCTTGCGCATAGTGGCAGGATGCCAAATTCGGCCAAAGTGATGTAGGACCTTTGTGCTTTCTGATAAGTGTCAGAATAAGTTTCTGGAGACATTCCGTCCGGTATATTTCGACGTTCAAACTTGAGAAGTTCAAGAAAGGTGACGATTTCATACCACAATGTCAAATTGCTTGCCAAACCAACACATTTTCCCAATTTTTTCGCAAAAAATCGATTTCTCCTACTTCGTAACATCCGTGCCACACTTCACAGTGAAAAACTGTGCCCCTGGAAGTGCCTTGTAGTTCAATTTGCCATACGTTTCATTATCCATGATTATGCACATGCAATTTTTGCTCAAAACATCGTCGTACAGTTCCCAAGCCCGAGTTATCATATAATCCGCTAGAATTTGACTGCGTTTTGGACATTTTTGTTTTGGGTAGGTCTTAAGGGAATTACGCTCCTTGGCACGTTGAACCATACCAACAGTCGTTCCGCACTTTTTTGCGTAATCTCTAATGGATACCTTCTATTTTCTTCAACGATTTTGCAAATTTTACTGTCCAAATTTGACTTGGACGCACCTGTTTTTTTGCCGCGTCCGGGTAAGTTTTTCAGTGTGTTATGCATACCGAATCGTTTGATAGCATTTTGGACAACAAAAACCCTAACACATTCATTTTTTGCTAATTTTCTTAGCGATGATCATTTTTCATTGCAGTGCCTGGTCACAATCGATTTTCGCTTCTCCTCCGTAAATCCTCGCATTTTGAGGAAAAACTTTAAATTTGATTGAAGGTTATCGTTTGTTTACAACGTTAGTATCACATAGACACATAGCAGTTGTCAAAATAAGGCATAGTCTTTTTAATACAGAGCCTCAAAGGTGTACTCATAATTAACGATACAGTCCTTACCTATGGCGGATCGGATGTCTCTCCAGTCATATTCAAGTGTAGCTGCGCCAAGCTGCTCTTCCGTTGGTAGGGCCACTGCCAGCTGCTGCGCGTAGTCTTCTATGAACCACTTCTACGTTACGCTGCTGCTCGATGTTGAGTCGCGGCGTTCGACTTCGACGCGTGGTCATAACTGTCGAAAGTTTTGAGCACTTGCATACAGCTACTAAGTAGTGATCCGAATCTATATTCGCACTGCGGTATGTGCGGACATTGGTTATATCCGGGAAGAATTTAGGGCTTGAGAAGGTCACCAAATTTGGGACAGCTATTCATTAGTATACTAATGAAGTGTTCTACGAAGTTGGAAATCCCGAAAAGATCACATTTTTGTGGAAGTTAGATCCACCAAGCCATATGTTGCGGGAAACTCTTGTGTGACCCGTGCGAAGCCTTGAAATAACCTTTTGGTCTTTATAACATTGTGTGTCGGTCCATCTATCGGTATCTCCTTTTATTTTACGAATAAACGGATCTCTTCTATCGCTCCAGTCCTATAGAATTTGACCCGACGCCAATGTGTGTTCTCCAATATTCGGCAACAACGGACTTCGCTTAATCCAAGGATCTCAAATATCATACGGCATGCCTCATTGGCTAGTTGTGCCAGTTTACCCTGCTGGGCTAGGGTTTAATATATTCAAAGTTCCAATTTTTATCCGTTGTTTCGCGCTGAAAGTCGTTGCCGTTGAACTAGTTCGTAATCTTTCATTTTCGGTTTCTGTAAATTTTTTGAGTTCAAGAACAGTAAGTTGTTGGCCTAAGGCGTCCCCTATATAGGGTTGCCACCTTAGGTATAGCTTCCGGTGGAGGAGCATTTCATACTCAGTCCAGTCGCTGGATGCAAAAACAGACGCAGTTTGAGCCGCACCTCCATGGTGAACAGGCGCTCGGAACGTACCTCCTCAATCTAGCTGAAATCAGAAGGACAACAGTGCCCAGGCTGAACAACTCTTAGCTGGCGGCCTTTGTCATCGATTGATCCGTGGAAGCATGAGGTAGGAACTTGTGAGAACCAGAGTAACCAGAGAACCTTATCGACTCACTTAGACACTTGCACCTTATAGTTACCAAAGTAGCCTGCCCCTATTCGCATAACAGTCCCATGTTTGCTGGGTTTCCTATTCACATGGGACTGTTGTGCGAATGTGGGCAGTAGCTGTCTGTTACACGAAGAATTTTGACAGTAATCCATGATTCAATAGCATTCACAGCTAAACTTGATGGATAATGGCCCTGTCAAAATGTACCTGAAGGTGTCACATGTAGGGGTTTTAACCTCATTCTCGGCACTACAGGTAAACAAAATTGTGCATTACCTAAATTCACTGAATTCATGACTTTAACAGATTAAATTGCTTTTGCTAATACATATGTTTCTCACCAGACACTTAAAGTACAGTCATTTTATAAGCGTTATTAGTAACTGCAAAATAAACAATTGGTTTCTAAGGAAGCGCGGATAAAAAAGTACCATCCATTACATGCTAAATATTATTAACACTAGCTGTCCCGGCAGACGTTCCCTGGGCGTGGTTTATATCTTCCTCTCTAAAATAAAAGCTCTCATTTTTGAGTAGCGCCCATGCCGCACAGGGACTGTGTTGGAAACACACATTTTTTAAAATTGCTCGCACGCTCACATTTTTGCAAAATATCAATATTTTTCGGTATTTGAAGGTGGTTTATAAACCCAGTGAGGTTGCCATGTCGAAATTATTGCAAAATACATGCTCATATGAGCGTACGTGCAATTTTAAAAAAATGTGTGTTTCGAACACAGTCATGTGCGGCATGGATGTTTACTAAAAATGTGCAGGCCGAACACATTTTTGAGCGAAGCCGTTTTTGCGTGTCCAGGAAGCATTGATTTTCGTCATATGACCATTGTGCTTTGCAGTGTTGATTGGTTGAACTGAATGTAGATTCAATGGTAAATTTTAAAATCAGATAATTCAATCCTCTGATATAGGGTAGAAGCTTCAGTTTTGGCCAGCCCGGAGTTTTGGCCATAGTGCGGTATTCATTTGTATATCTATTTTGGCCAGGGTGCTTCTAATTTGGCCAGTCCCATAAGAAATACACGTGATTGGCCAAAATAGAAACCAAAGCTGAGAAAATGCCAAAACTGCCGCAAGGCTTCTATTTTGGCCAGTGCCACTTTTAATACAAAAATCAAGTATTAGCTTGATTTCTGCATTTTTCTAATGAAGTATAGATCGAAACCTTTCATTTAACACATTGGTAGTTTTCATTGGATTATTGATTATTTTTATAAAAATGATTTCCCTTAGACTGACCAAAACCGGTGCCCGCACCCTAGTGATTCCAATTATACTACGGCATAGTGTAACGGTATGTTGTCGAAATCACTTATGTACCGGGAAAATATAATTCCAAGCTGGTGAGAATATTACCACTGAGGGGGGTTATGAGCCCAGTCAGACCCTTGATGGGACAATAATGTGGGATAGTATATGGGAATACCATTGAAGGTGGTAATAATCTCCGAGGCTTATGAAATCCGACAGGGCGCGTGCATTAGGCTGCGGATCTAGGCTAAGGGAGATCAGTAGCATCTGTTTGTTATTAGTATAACAAAATGCCGTTCTATGAAAACGCAGTGTGAGTGATCTCCTATGGTGCTGTAGTACTATAAATGATCTCATTCTCTGTGAATTCTGACAAGGTTTTGAAGACAAACATGAGATGAGTATCAGATTTTAATCTTTTAATGAGTCATTAGCATAATCGTATGTGAGACATAGGGTCATGTCGAGCAATTGATTCAGTACTACAAATCCACGCGGACAATTTTATTACAAACTATTGGTTTTCGTCAGTCTTATGACGGAAAGGCTCAGCTATGCTGCAAATCCATATATTAGAGTCCGTTCATAAACATATAGACCGAACCCTCATAAAATTTTGTCCATGCAAAACCAAAATTGCATGAAGTTACAACTTTGCCTCTCCTCATGAAGTATATGTGATTTATGAACGAACTCCTAGTTGAATCAAATTAATGGATTTTTATTTTTGGGGCACCCATTGGGTATATCACTTCAATAATACAAATACCGCTAACTCTTCTGTAGTTTTCTGTAGTTACACTATCCATTTGAAGATGTATAGTAAATAGTAGTAGTTCATATAACCAATATCTATATAACTTCCTCAATCCTCTTTGTAAGATTTGGTAGATAGTATGACATCATTGATTGAAACACGAGAGCTCTTATATCATGTTATTATTCGCATGGTTAATTATTTTATGAACAATAATTTTATTGACGAATCCGATTTAAAATATTTGAATAGTAATGTTTGTTAAGCCATATTAAAATAATCACTATCATTATCAATTAATGCTATCCACTCAAGATCTTCGCTACATTAAATTTTGAATTACTGGAGGCTTCACTTATTAACAAATTAACAACCAACACGCTATAACAGTATCTAGAGAATCGTGGAGGGTGAGAAACCTGAACTAGTAGCAGTATTCATACAGATTAACAATTATACTCTATTATTTTCAATCATTGCAACATTATACTAATATGTGCGGGCCGCCCATTTGCGGAGTTGTGCGATCAATTATTCTCTTTCCATTCCAGAAACGACCGTTTTGAAGCAAGAAGTGTCCTAATGGCCAACACAAGATAAGTACAACAACTTTATAATCAGGCACCCAACACTTTCTACTACTTTGCTAATAGATAATGCAATATGCATACTTCAATATCAATTATTTGTTTGTTTGCGCCTTTATTTATGACACTATTTGAAGCATTCGTGTCGCCGCGAAATAGTTTACAATTTATCTTATTCACATTTTTCAATTCACTTTAAAGTATCTAACACGGGTCTGGTACGTTTGGCATAAGGCCGTTTGGCATAAGGACATTTGGCATAAGGACGTTTGGCATAAATGACATTTGGCATAAAGGACATTTGGCATAAAGGACGTTTGGCATAAAGGCCGTTTGGCATAAAGAATATGTGAAATATATTTTCCCTCTGGAGAAAAATTAAAGAACAACCTTCAATGGGAAGAAGGCAAATTTGTTAGTGGTGCATTATTTTGGATCCCTTATTTTCGAAATTACCTTTTGCTTCCATGAATTTGATTTTTTTTCGTAAGGGGAATGTTTCTTTATCGATACAAGCAATTTAGATTCCGGTAATGGTTCTTTCCAGTAAATCATCCTTGTCTGCATATTATATTCAGAAAAATTATTGCATTATGATGTATTATCCTTCTTTAGAATACTTTTTCTTTTTTGACGTTAAGTATTTGGCTCTTTTTTTACTGAAATTATTTTATGCCAAACGTCCTTTATGCCAAATGTCCATTATGCCAAGTGTCCTTTATGCCAAACGTCCTTATGCCAAATGGCATTATGCCAAACGGCCTTATGCCAAACGTACCAGACCCATCTAACACTGCTTTTACAATTGTGTATGTAAACTTGTGTCTTAAATATGTTCATTATTAATAGTAGTCTGATAATCCAAGTCTAGTGATTTTTTTTCCCAAGGAATAGAAAGAGTTGATGTCATAATCAATACAATACTTGAAACTGGAAACTCCTTATGTTATGATATTGAATTTAACCCAAAAGTAATTCCTTTTAGTTAACCATGTATGTCCATATAAATAAATAAAGCTGGCAGCATTGCCATTCGTTTGATGTACACGAACCATTGAAAACATGGTGTCCGAAGTGGTGCATTTTTTTTCGGTATTTTCGCGTGAAACGGTCGAAATTTAGTCGGAAAAGTGGTTATCCGGAAGCGGCATTAGTGACGGAGTCGATTAATACCGTAATCTCGGAGGTGCGCGTTCTGGCTGGTTGGCAAGCACCAGGAGAAAAGTCGGCATCAGCACGAGAGATCCGGAGCCGTGAACAAAGGAAAGTGGCGTGATAGAAGAGCGCTTAACAGTGGTAGTGACGAAGTGAGTGATGGTGGAAGAAAATCCACTAACACCAGCACCGGCTTGTCAGCGGTACGCGTAAAAAAAAAGCAGCGAACATGAGCGTGCTAGGTGTACGTCCGCCCAATCCCTTGAATGTGGGCAGTGAGCATTTGGCTGAAGAGTTTCGCGATTTTCGACAGTCGTGGGATATTTTCGTCCTTGCGGCAGAAATCGAAAACAAGCCAGACATAGTGGCCTTGTTAAAAAACTTTTTGGGGTTAGACGCGGTGAAAGTGCTCAATACATTGCTGCCAGAAGCACAACAAGCAACGCCGGCGGTGATCCTTACTGCGCTTGAGGGTTATTGCCTACCGCAAACAAACGAAACGTACGAGCGGTTTGTTTTCAACTCGGCAAAGCAGGGTGACAAAGAAGACATAAATCAATTTGTGAGTAGATTGCGAAAACTGGCCGAGACGTGCAATTTTGCGAACTTGCGAGATTCGTTGATCCGGGATCGTATTGTGATCGGTATTCAATCCGACGAAGCGAGGAAAGTGCTCCTGAAAACACGAAATCTGACGTTGACAGATGCAATCGACGTCTGCCGCTCACAAAAATTGGTGGAGAATCGTATGGCTGCAATTAACGAGCCTGGATGAAACAAAGAGGAGAAACGTCAAAATTGGAACAGTCGATCTAGTGTCATCCCCATAGTTCCAATCGAGCAGAAGACCTGTCAAAACGACAAGGATTCTCCACTTTGGTATACTCAAGACACTTTAGCTGCAATATGTGTGAAAGAAGAACCGAGTGAGGCTGAAGCAAGCTCCGAAATTATTGCGAAAGTGAGAATGGACTATTCGCGTAGTGAGAGATGGGCTTGCAAATATTGTGGACGAAGGGATCACAAAGTGGGAGACCGCGACAGTTGTCCGCGAATAACGCGAAGTGTCGGATCTGTGGAAAACTGAACCACTTCGCGAAGGTGTGCCGATCGAAGAAGAACGAGGACGACGAGAATGAGCGGAAGATGATTCGTAACCGGCAAAACCGTACGGCAAAAGTGAGAACGGTAGACGACAACGGCGAAAGTAGTGATGACTCTGAGTATATTGCGGTTGTGGAAAAAGTGAATGTGGTGGAGAAGAAGATCACCACGGCAGTGAAATTTGCGTACGGAAAAGCAGATCCAAAGGCAATTCAGTGTCAGGTAGACACAGGTGCATCTTGCAATGTGATTTCGCGGCACCAGCTTGAGAAGTTTGTGGGGAACGCAGTCGATTTGGAAGCCAGTATTACCAAACTCAAAGGTTTTGGAGGAAATATGATTCCGTCGATTGGAGTCGTGATGCTCCGACACCAAAGCAAGGAGAAAAAGTTCAAAGTGGCGTTTCAAGTGGTAGAGCTTCCCGAGGGAGTATTGCAGATGCCCCTCCTAGGCTTCAAGACGTGCGTGGCATTGGGAATCGTGAGTGTGCATGACGTACAGACGTGTGAACGGGATTCGGTAGAGAAAAGGGGCCTGAAGAATACGGAAGCGGAAGAAATAGTGAAGAGGTATGAAGAAGTGTTTAACGGGGATGGAAAGCTGGAAGGAGAAGTGGACATACAAATGAGTGACGCTTTGCCGAAGCAGCAGGAACCGAGAAGAGTTCCAGTTCTTTTGAGAGAAAAACTGAAGTGCGAACTAAATGATCTGGAAAAAAGGGGAATAATCGAAATAGTGGACCAACCGACCGAATGGACGAGCAACATAGTGATTGTAGTGAGGAAGGAAAAAGTGCGAATTTGCCTTGATCCGGTGGAGCTGAATCAAGTGATCAAGCGTCCCAGATTTCAAATGACGACGCTGGAGGAGATTTTGCCAGATCTGCAGGATGCGAAGGTTTTTTCGACCTTCGATGTCCGCAACGGGTTCTGGCATGTCGAATTGAATGCCCGAAGCAGCAAGCTGACGGCGTTCTGGACTCCGTTTGGCCGATATGTCTGGAAGAGGCTGCCTTTTGGACTATCGTGCTCGCCGGAGATTTTCCAGCAGAAGCTGTGCCAAGCGCTACAAGGACTGGAAGGAATCGAAGTTCTAGCGGATGATATACTGTGCGTCGGCAGAGGAAAGACCGAACAGGAAGCGGTGAAGAATCACAACCAGAATCTTACTGCTCTGTTAGAACGCTGCAAGCAGACGGGAATAAGGCTGAACCGGACGAAGATGCGCCTGAATGGTTCCGAGGTGCAGTTTTTCGGTCACGTGCTTTCGAAGGAGGGTTTGAAACCGGATCCAGGTAAGACTAGCGCTATAAGTAAAATGCCTCAACCTAGTAACGCAGCAGAGCTGCAACGATTTTTGGGCCTCGCGAACTACATGTCGAAGTTTATTCCAAACCTTTCGGAGATGAGTGTCGAACTCCGAGATGCCTTGACAGAAGGTACGTGGTCTTGGGGAAAACGCCGCAGGGAAGCGTTCGAGGCTCTGAAAAGTCAGATTGCGCGAATAACATCTCTGAAATATTTCAACCCTGGAATCCAAACGACGATCCAGTGTGACGCGAGCAGTTACGCTGTAGGAGCTGTCCTCATGCAACAGGGACAACCGATACTGTTCGCTTCGCGTATGCTAACAAAAACCGAGCAAAAATATGCTCAGATAGAAAAAGAAACTCTGGCAATTTTGTTCGCGTGCAAGAGGTTTGACCAGTATATATTTGGGAGTCAGCATGTGATGGTAGAAACCGACCATTTACCATTACTCGCAATCTTCAAGAAACCGATTTCGTCAGCACCGAAGCGAATACAGAGAATGGCTTTGAGTCTCCAACGCTACAATCTGGAAGTGAAATACGTTAAGGGAAGTAAGTTGATTCTGGCCGATACTCTCTCTCGGAACGTGAATGTGGACCACATTGCGGATGGCGAAGAAATGGACGCGTTGTGGAAAGCAGTGGAAGAGGTCAACACTCTGCATCATCTCGAGATACAGGACGATCTTTTGCAGCATATCAAGAAGGAAACGGATCAGGACGAAGTTTGTGCAACGCTCAAGGGCTACATTATGAATGGGTGGCCAAAAGACAGAAGTTCGGTGGTGGATTGCGTGAAACCGTACTATCCGTTCCACAGCGCACTGGTTATGCAAGATGGGATAATACTGCGAGGTGAACGAATTGTGGTTCCAGCCAGAAGTCGGATGAAAGCGTTGGATCTTTTACACTACAGCCACCAGGGTGAACAGGCTACACTACGAAAAGCGCGAACTGTGGTGTACTGGCCGAACATGAACGACCACATCCGGAACTACGTCAAAAAATGTGAGGCGTGCAACAAGTTCAAGCCGTGTCAAGCCAGAGAACCAATGCAGAGCGTGCGAATACCGGCTTTCCCCTATGACGTAGTGTCGATGGACCTGGCAGAGATTTCAGTAGCGGAAAAGAAGCATATTCTGTTGATCACCGTCGATCACTTCTCAAATTTTTTCGACATTGACGTCATCAGAAATCAAACAACAAAATCGCTGATTGACTGTTCGAAGCGCAACTTTAGCCGTTTCGGAATTCCACGGCTAGTGATCACGGATTCTGCGAAACAGTTCACAAGTGAAGAATGGAAGAAACTGATGAAGGAATACGGCATCCAGCATTCAACCAGTGCTCCGTACCACCACGAAGCAAATGGAAAGGCAGAATCAGCGGTCAAGATCGGAAAGAACGTGATCAAGAAAGCCCTACAAGAAGGAAAGGATATATGGCTAGCATTGCTGGAATGGCGCAACACTCCACAGTCCGACGGCTACTCGCCAACGCAGAAGCTGATGAGCAGGAAGACCAGAGGAATTTTTCCAGTTCCGCAACATCAACTACTAATCATGCCGGTTGACGCAGATCGAGTTAGAGACGGAATAGAAGCAAGAAAGGTGAAATCCAAGTTCCATCACGACCGTGCAGTGCAAGAGCTGCCTAAGCTGCAACTTGGACAGGAAGTATACGTACAGCTGAAGCCAGAAAGTACTACGGAATGGACCAGAGGCAGGGTAGCTGATGTTCTGAACGATCGGGACTACCAAGTTCAAGTAGGAGAAGCGATCTATCGTCGGAACAGGAAATATCTGCGGGATGCGAACTCGTCAGCATTTTGTGGATACGAGAACACTTTAGAATCGGCTCACGACGGCGATCGTCAGGACGAAGCATCTGCAGACAGTTTCCTCAGTGCGGCAAGTCGAAGAGATCAACAGGTACAAACACCAAGAGCCAATGAGTCGTCTTCAATCAAATTCGAACCGTCAGGAGGGGGCCACAGCACTCCTTCCGGAAATACAATTGCTGAACAGTATTCGTCATCAGAGGCCGATCAACACCGCTTATCAACAGTGCGCCCAGATACTCCTTGTCGTCCGAAGCGCAATACCCGACGTCCGTTGTGGCAGGACGATTACGAGCTGGAGAACTAACAAATTTGATGAGAACTATCTTAAAGCAAGGGAAGGTGTTATGATATTGAATTTAACCCAAAAGTAATTCCTTTTAGTTAACCATGTATGTCCATATAAATAAATAAAGCTGGCAGCATTGCCATTCGTTTGATGTACACGAACCATTGAAAACACCTTATTTCCCCCTATGGGCTATAGGGAGGGGCGGGACATTCGAGCCTACTCATCAGTTGAAAGGACTTGATATGCTAATCGGTTTAGCATAGGGCAGATACAAGTCTACTGGTAGACGTATCGCCCAGCGAAACAACGCAGATTGGCCACGGCCCGGGGGTGCGTTGATTATAACAGAATAACAGAACAGAATTATCTCGGCACATGTCGGCTTGTGGCACAAAGCCTCTGCGCGAGCGGTTCAGCTTCTCGTAGAACTTTCGTGTGTCCTTAGCGCGGTACAGCTTTTCCATCGCTTCGCGATCTCGTTCTTCCTGCTGGCGCTTCTTCATCCGGAAGACTGAGTTCTGCCTGTTCCGCGCCTGTCTGTAACGTGCCTCATTCACTCTCGTACGGTGCTGCAGCATTCTCGCTCATGCTGCATTTTTCTCGTTTTTCAACTGTTCACATTCGCCGTCGTACCAGTCGTTTCTGTGATTAGGAGTCGCAAAGCCTAGTGCTGTAGTCGAGGTACTACCTATGGTGGATCGGATGTCCCTCCAGCCATCTTCAAGTGTAGCTGCGCCAAGCTGCTCTTCCGTTGGTAGGGCCACTGCTAACTGCTGCGCGTAGTCTTGAGCCACTTCTACGTTACGAAGTTGCTCGATGTTGAGCCGCGGCGTTCGACTTCGACGCGTGGTGATAACTGTCGAAAGTTTTGAGCGCATGCATACAGCGACTAAGTAGTGATCCGAATCTATATTCGCACTGCGGTATGTGCGGACGTTGGTTATATTTGAGAAGAATTTACCGTCGATTAGAACGTGGTCGATTTGGTATTCTGTTTGATGGTCGGGTGATCTTCAGGTAGCTTTGAGGGGGAAGAAGCTGCTTCGGACTACCATACCACGAGAGGCTGCAAAGTTTACGCATCGCTGGCCGTTATCATTCGATACGGCGTGCAGGCTGTTTCGCCCGATTACCTACCGGTCGGTACATTTCCTCCCTTCCTACCTGCACGTTCTTGTCGCCGACTACGATTTTCACGTCACGCGGCGAGCAACCATCGTATGTTTGCTCTAACTGCGCGTAGAACGCTTCTTTCTCGTCATCGGGTCTCCCTTCGTGTGGGCAGTGGACGTTGATGATGCTGTAGTTGAAGAAACGGCCCTTAACTCTCAATATGCACATCCTTGCGTTGATCGGCTGCCACCCGATCACACATTGTCGCATCTTGCCCAACACTATAAATCCTGTTCCCAGTTCATTGGTGGTGCCATAGCTTTGGTAGAAGGTAACCACTCGATGCCCGCTTTTCCACACTTTCTTCCCAGTCCAACAAAGTTCCTGCAACGCTACGATGTCGAAATTGCGGGGATGTTGTTCGTCGTAGATTATCCTGTCACATCCTGCGAAACCGAGTGACTTGCAATTCCATGTTCCAAGTTTCCAATCGTATTCCTTATTTCGTCGCGTGGGTCTTTGCCGATTGTATCGAGTCGTATTTTCACCTATGTTATTCGCAATGGGGATTTTTACGGGTGGCTTATTGGGCCTACACCAACACTCCTGTCTCGCCGGAGGGCCATCGTGCCAGTTCTGTTTAACGTCCCAACCAACACTGGGACGTGGCACACTGGCACCTGCTTGAATCTAGCTGGGCGTGGTGCAGTGTTTCTTACTCAGCCGCTGGATGCCATAACAGACGCTGTTTGAGACGCACCTCCTTGGTGAACAGACGCTCGGGTCGTACCTCCTCAATCTAGCTGAAGTCAGAAGGACAACAATGCCCAGGCTGCACTACCAGCTAAGCACACAACTCTTAGCTGGTGGTCTTTGTTATCGATTGACCCGTGGAAGCATGAGGTAGGAGCTTGTGAGGACCAGAGCTATATTGGACGCTCTCCTTATCAACTCACCGTTTTGCACCCCTCGACCTGACATACTTCTGCCTAAAGATCCAACACCGTCTTTTTGGTTCGATTGATAACCTTTCATTTAACCCTTTGGAGCCGGATAATTTCGTCACTTCTGCCGCAACTTCGCTGGCCTCGAATACGTTTGTTATGCTTAGTTTCATCGCCGGGGTCATATTGACCCCTCCGGCTCCAAAGGGGTAATAAAATTTTCCTTCTTTCAAACATAGGCTGTTCTTTCAAGTTGAACTGCTCAATTAATCATCAGTAATTTGACTGCTGCTATATTTATTTATTTTATTTTTGTGACCAACTGTTCTAGTATCTACATACCCAGGTAACCACTAAGCATTTGAATAAGCCGTGTATCAGCCCGTATTATGCATTTAAACTGCTTGCTGCCCTACATAAGCAGTTCGAATGCATAACTGCCTTGAGTTAGCATTAGCTGTGCTGCTCAAAAGCTTTTGGCTGTTAATTAGCATTTCAACTGCTTGAAGTGTTTTCACTTGGGAGCAATCAGAATGCTTTTCAACTGCTCTTTAAATGCTAGGAGCAAAAAGGTTGGGAGATATGTTACACATACTGTCTCTCTCTTACAGAGCCTATGCTTCTGTTTAGAAATTTGTGCATCTTATTTGTTTCTTCATTTTCCCTTACTCATCCAAAAGCACCAAAGAAAACATTACTGCAGCTGGATTGGATTGGGAACTTGTCCATCAAAAAATCACCAATAATTATTATTTATCATTTCGTCGGAAAATGTGTGCCGAATAGGTGGATGCTTTGGTGGATCATAGGATTGTTTGAAAGAGGGAAGAAAGAATCATATTCCACAGATATTTAAAAGAAGGGATCATAATGCTCTACCACAATGAAATATCTCAATGAAAACAAGTTTTGGATGTTGAATCTGAAGCTGTTATCGAATCATTCTTTATATTGGCGATTGCAGATATGATTCATCAATCTCCGGATCGTAAGTTCAAACCTACATCACTACAAAAATCAGCAAAAAAGTACCACCTAGCAGCGGCTGGAATATGGAAGGACGATGAAGCGGGGAAGCAAGCTAAAGAGAACGAGAAGCAGACGTCAATCTATTTTTGTTTTTGTTTTGCTCGACGAAGCGTTACGCTTCTTTGACATTTCGTCACGACGTTCCTGAAGGGATAGCACTAAGACAGCCCGTTATTTTGCCAAAACCTGCTGTGAGGTAGCACTATAGGCGCATATACGGCTAATTAGCATTAAACGCCTTGTCGTAAAAGCTACTATAATGCTGAAGGAATGCTATTTTAAATGCTTACTGGTTACTTGGGAAGGTCACTTGGTATAAAGTCATTTGGCATAATGGACACTTAGCATAATAAAGAAGTGTGCATTTCGGTTATGCCAAACGACCTTATGCCAAATGACTTTATGCCAAATGTCCCGCTTGTCGAAATGTGCATCGTCTACCACTACACACATCCCAAGCGATAGTGCGCACCTACGTGTGCACCCCTACCTTGCGCCCACCGCAAGTGGAGAGAGAAGACAAAGACTTCATTTTTCATTCCAAAACTAGCGCTTCACGCAATCACATGTATTTTTCCCTTTCGCTCGATTAAACGATTGTTAAACGTAGTTCTCGCGTGTAAATCATTTCTGCTGCTTCCACTCCGAATCCCATACGCTGTTTCCCTGACTTTGCCGTCAGGTTATGGGCCCAGCGGGATCGGTGTGAGGATTTTGTGACCGGGTTTTTCGGAACGGTCGTCGGTTCGTATTCCGCCGCGTGTGCGACGAGCAGAAAAAGTGAATATCGCGAAAGAACGTGTTCGGGCGCCATCTTGTTCAAGTGGCGATTCCTCTGCCGGAGCAGAAGTAGAAAGGAAGAAGAATTCCGAGCCAGCGTAGCTCGACGAACGGAGAAGCGAAGAGAGTGTTCCATTTTCCCTAGTGTCCCGAGTAAACACTGCTCGAAGAAGGGAACGAAGAAACAGTGTACCGTGCGAGCACAACGATCGCCACCGAGAGTGAACAAAAACAAAACAGTGTTATTGTTGCCAGTCGGCACGGGGATTATTCGCCTGAGTGAGAAAAACAAAAACAGGCATGAGTGATGCGAAATTTTCCGTTCCGCGGCTCAACGGGTCGAATTGGGCTACGTGGAAAGTGCGCGTGGAAAATTTGTTGTGCCGAGAAGATTTGTGGGACGTGGTCGAGGACGACATTCCCGACGCAGCGGATCGTACCGCAGCGTGGGAGAAATCCGACCGTAAAGCGAAAGCGACACTAGTGCTGCTACTCGAAGATAGCCAGCTTCCCCTGGTGAAAGCTTGTGTTCATGCTCGCGAAGTGTACGATGCTCTTAAAGCTTATCACCAGAAGTCCTCCCGTTCAGTGCGCGTTTCGATATTAAAGAAATTGTGTTCGACTAACCTTCCGGAGCGCGGCGATTTAGAGCGTCATTTGCTCGAAATCGATGACCTCTTCGATCGATTGGACGCCGCCGGAACGACCCTCGATTCGGACACGAAAATTTGCTTGCTTCTTCGAAGCCTGCCGCCTTCTTTTGACGGACTCGTAACTGCTCTTGATAGCCGGTCGGAAGATGACATTTCTCTCGACGTAGTGAAATCGCGGTTGATGGACGATTATCAACGTCGGCTAGAGCGTGATACCGGTAGTGCGCGAAAAGTGGAAAAGGCGATGCGGTCTGCTGAAAGCTATCCGGAGAAAGAAAGCCGGGTGTGCCACTTCTGCAAGAAGGTTGGCCACCTCCGGCGGAATTGCAGGAAGCTTCAAGCTTCGAAGAAAGAAGAAAACACCGCGAAGAAAAGTGAAAATGCGAAGGCAAAAGTGGTCCAGAGTGACAGCAAGGGCATTGCCTTCACCGCGAGTGACGAGAAGAGTCGATCATGGGTAATCGACAGTGGTGCAAGTGCACATATGACAAACGATAAATCGTTTTTCGCCTCGCTTCGGGAATTCGCTGGCGGGTGGATAACCCTCGCCGACGGGAAGAAAACCCAAATTCTCGGCGAAGGCAGTGGTGTGGTATACGGGATTGACGGTGACGAAGAGCCGATCAGAATCGACATTAGTGAAGTGAAGTACGTTCCGGGATTGTCGACCAGCTTGATATCCGTGGAAAAGCTGGCGCAGAAGAATTTGGAAGTGTGCTTCAACAGTGACGGCTGCCGAGTAGTTGACTCGAAAGGATCCGTCGTAGCGACAGGCGTCCGCTGCGGTGGACTATACCATCTTCGGCAAGCTGAGCGTTCGATGCAGGCAACGGTAGGTCAACACAAACCCGACTGCCAACACCAGTGGCACCGTCGTCTAGGTCACCGAGACTGGGCGGCCGCCGAGCGTCTTCTCAAGGAGAACCTAGCCACCGGAATCCAGGTGAGTGATTGTGGTCTAAGATTGATTTGCGAGTGTTGCATGGAGGGGAAAGCCGCAAGAGCACCCTTTCCGGCTGTTATCGAGAGGAAGTCGACCCAGGTCCTGGACATCATCCATACGGACTTGTGTGGGCCGATGAAGACGACGACGCCGAGCGGCAATCGGTACGTCATGCACCTGGTGGATGATTACAGCCGATTCACCGTGACAGTCTTGTTGAAGCACAAATGGGAAGCCACGCAGAACATCATCGACTACGTACGCTGGGCGGAGAACAATTTCGGACGCAAACCCCGCGTTATTCGATCGGACGGTGGGGGCGAGTTCGACAATAAGGAGCTTAGGAGTTTCTACAAGTCTGAGGGCATCCAGCCCCAGTTCACCACTCCTTATTCCCCCCAGTCCAACGGTGTAGCAGAGAGGAAGAATAGGTCGATCAACGAGATGGCGACCTGCATGCTCGTTGATTCGGGGCTCGAGAAGCGGTTTTGGGGCGAGGCCGTCCTAACCGCCACGTACCTCCAGAACCGTCTGCCATCGAGGTCGGTCGCGAAAACCCCCTATGAACTGTGGTGGGGTAGGAAACCGGACCTTGGACACTTGAAGGTGTTTGGGAGTGAAGCCTACGTCCATATCCCTGGAACCAGGAGGAGCAAGCTCGACTCGAAAGCGGTGAAGCTGAACTTTGTGGGCTACTCGATGGAACACAAGGGCTACCGGTTTGTAGATCGAGAGACGGATTCCATAACCATCAGCCGGGATGCGCGCTTCATCGAGCTCGGCAATGGAACGTCAGCCGTGGAATTGCCAGTTTCGGTTCCGGACACCAAGACCGAAGAAGGAAGGGATGAACCTAAGGAGGCGATCGGGCTGCGGAAGAAGCCTGACCTCCGTGAAGACGACGACGACTCTGTGAGCGATGAGGAGCACTATCATTCCGCTAGCCAGGATGAAGAAGAAGAAGAAGGCGCTACTGGCGGTACTCGCCGGTCAAGCAGGAAGAACCTGGGAGCCGTACCGAAACGATTCGACGACTACGTCGTGGGGATAGCTGCCTGTGCTTTTGAAGAGCCCGTCAGTTACCGTGAGGCCATCGAACATCCGGAGTGGCGAAGTGCCATGGTGGACGAAATGGACTCCCACCGTCGCAATGGTACTTGGGACCTAGTACCGCTGCCGAAAGGACGCAAGTTGGTGGGATCCAAGTGGGTCTTTAAGCTTAAGCGCAACGAAGCTGATGAGGTGGTAAAGTTCAAGGCGAGAGTTGTGGCGCAAGGACATATGCAACAGTTCGGGATCGATTATGATCAGGTGTTCGCACCGGTTACTCGTCAGACAACGCTGCGGACATTCTTGACAGTAGCTGCGAATCGTGGACTTGTGGTTCGCCATCTTGACGTTAAGACGGCGTACCTTAATGGGACCTTAGAAGAAGAGATTTTTATGCGTCAGCCGCCCGGATTTGCTGTACCAGGACAGGAGGAGCTTGTATGTCGACTTAAGCGGAGCATCTATGGGTTGCGCCAATCGGCGCGATGCTGGAATAGGAGGCTGAACGATGTACTGATCAAGTTGGGATTCAAGGCGTCGACAGCGGACCAGTGCCTGTATGTGAAGAAAGATGGCGAAGTTACGGTGTTGCTGCTAGTGTATGTCGACGACATGCTGCTGGCATCGTCCAATGAAGCGGAAATGGAGCGGGTCTACCAAGGACTTGCCCAAGAGTTCGAAATAACCAGTCTCGGCGAGATTAGGCACTTCCTTGGACTGGAGGTGCGCCGCGAGGACGGAGCGTACTTCGTTCGGTTGAAGCAGTACATTGAGAAGCTGTTGGATAAGCACGGAATGGATCAAGCCAAGACAGCAAAGTCTCCCATGGACCCGGGATATTTGAAGTCGCAGGAAACAAGCAAGTTGCTCGAGGATTCAACGGTATACAGAAGCTTGGTTGGCGGATTGCTTTATCTGTCAGTCATTGCCCGACCGGACATAGCAGCTGCGACGGCGATTCTCGGCCGCAAGTTCGCCGCGCCGTCCGAAGCAGATTGGACCGCTGCTAAGCGCGTACTGCGCTATCTTAAAGCGACGAAGGACAGTTACCTACAGTTGGGCGGAAATAGTAATCAACCGTTGATCGGGTATTCAGACTCCGATTGGGCTGGAGATCCCCAGAGCCGGCGATCAACATCCGGTTCGGTATTCTACTTTGGAGGAGGAGCGATATCCTGGACGAGTCGGCGACAGTCGTGCGTAACACTCTCGTCAATGGAGGCGGAGTATGTCGCACTCTCCGAGGCCTGCCAAGAGACCATCTGGTTGCGGCAGCTTCTGCGGGATTTCGGGGAGATTCAGAACCAGCCAACGACCATGAACGAGGACAACCAGGGATGCCTGGCGTTCGTGAAAACAGAGAAGTCGAACCGTCGATCAAAACACATCGACACCAAAGAGAAATTCATTCACGAACTAGCCGAGAAGAAGGAGATCAAGTTGGTGTACTGTTCAACGGAAGTTATGGTTGCAGACATCTTAACGAAGCCTCTGGGACCTCAGAAACACAAGCAGTTCTTCGAGATGCTCGGGATGGTGGACGACGTGTGAAGCGGATACCCGATGAGGAGGAGTGTCGAAATGTGCATCGTCTACCACTACACACATCCCAAGCGATAGTGCGCACCTACGTGTGCACCCCTACCTTGCGCCCACCGCAAGTGGAGAGAGAAGACAAAGACTTCATTTTTCATTCCAAAACTAGCGCTTCACGCAATCACATGTATTTTTCCCTTTCGCTCGATTAAACGATTGTTAAACGTAGTTCTCGCGTGTAAATCATTTCTGCTGCTTCCACTCCGAATCCCATACGCTGTTTCCCTGACTTTGCCGTCACCGCTCCCATTATCCTGTCATTAACCGTGTAGTAAACGAGGGCGAGCTTCCAGTGTTGGCCGACATACTGCGCTAGTGGTTACTTTGTTTACTCTGGGGGGATGGAAAATTCCAAATTATGTTTGGCGCTGTCCATAAACTACGTAGACTCATTTTTGGATATCAGACAGTTCGTTCGTAATCTTTTATTTTCGATTTCTGTAAAGTTTTTTGAGTTTCAAGAACAGTAAGTTGTTGGCCTAAGGTGTCCTCTATATGGGGCTGCCAATTTAAGTATACCTTCCGGTGGAGGAGCATTTCATACTCAGTCCAGTCGCTGGATGCCAGAACAGACGCTGTTTGAGCCGCACCTCCTTGGTGAACAGACGCTCGGATCGTACCTCCTCAATCTAGCTGAAATCAGAAGGACAACAATGCCCAGGCTGCACTACCAGCTAAGCACACAACCATGGTTGTTACAACAGCGCGGATTTCGCGATTTTTGCGGATTTGGCGCGGATTTGCCCCTAGAATTCGGTCCTCGCGCGGATTTGGCGGAATCCGTTGGAATTGGTTTTGCTGTTCCGTCATGCAAATTTTGTTGAATTTTGAACATGATTTCAGTTTGATTTGCATCACAGTTTTTCGTGTGAGATTGCCTTCTTTTTATCTACCAACCAGCGTTTGACGAATCCCCTCGACGAACTTTGTTCTGTGAATCTTGCATATGAAAATACTAAGAGAAGCCATGTTTGTGCTTGAAATAACTTTTATTCCCGTTGATATGAATCCTAGAGCCTAGAGGCAATATGTTCCAGTAATACGAAATTGATCAAGAAAGCTTTGAACTAAACCAGCTTAGTTACATTACTTCAATGTAGTTTATTGTCGTAGCAATAAACTTCATTTTACATACTTAGTTTTAACAACATATTTAAGTAAAACATTCTAGCACTTTCTCACCTTTATAAATGATCATACATATAACAATCACATATAATATCTATTGGATTTACAGGATTGAACTAAACTTCGAGCTCTACCCCGAATACTTCTAATAAATTCTATAACAAAATCCAGGAAATCATCAAGGATCTTCTTCAGGGTGTATCTCCGGAATTCCTCTAACGATCTTTTCTGATATGCCAAGGGCTGGAAGTCTCATAAATAAAGACAAATCAATCAATCAATTTTCTGATATTGTTCTTAAGATCTTTGTGAATGAACTTTTATCTTGCTTTCTTTTTTGGGTAAATGCTTTCATTTTAAAAGTTCTCGTGATTTGTTTCGCAATGCCCAGAAATTTTCTAAGAAAAATTCCTGTAAAAATATCGAAAGAAAAAGAAAATTCTCGAAAGAGTTTCTTAAAAATATAATAATTTTTAGTTCCAAAGTTATGCACGCTGGCTGTAGTGTATAAAAAGCACGCATGACATTGAAACTGAGGGAACAAATGCGCTGTACTTACGCGCATGGATATAGTACGATTGATCTTTTTAATACAAGGTTCTCAAACAAAAACATAAAATTTGATTCTAGGAAATTCATTACAAATATTAGGAATCCATGGCTGGAATAATCCATCCATCAGAAGCCACTAGAATAGATTTAACGTTGAAATTTTCAGAGTGATCCACCGCATATTTCTAGAGCCATTTCTAGTAGAAATCCTTAGATCATTTTAGAAAAACTGTCGAGGCACCATGAAGGAAATTTAAAAATATGCATAAAAATGTAATCCCTGTGAAAATTAATGGTGAATAATTCTGGTGAGTTTTGAAAGTAATTCATGGATAAATAACAGGAGAAATACCTGGAAATCTAAAAAAATCCTGAAGAAATTTTAAATTACCAAGAAAATCTGCAAAAAAATGCAACATTGTCTTTCAGGAATTTTCCAAGAGTTCCCTCCAATAATTGCTGTAGGGATTTTTAATAGTATAACTGCGGAGGGCGGTATTTTCTCTTTGTACAGGCATCTCCCCATGTGTTCCTCTTGGCATTTCTTCAGTATTTTCTTAAAACGCTACTATAAACTTAAAACGGTATCTATAAACTACTTAGACTCAATTTTGGCCATTTCAGAACTATCCTCATAGACTTTGTCCATACAAAATTTTCGAAATTAGTATCAAATATTAAAAATTAAAAATCTTTGTTAGTATGAAGCTTAGATTTTGACCAGACCACCCTCCGCCCCCTAAGAGTCTGCATAGTTCATGGACGGGCTTTAAAGTATTCTCCCTGGAGAATACATATCTAAAGTTTAAGTTTCTTTCTAGAATGTCTGACTGGGATTCTACAGACATTACTAAACAAATCTCACAGTTAATTTCTAAGAATTACCCTTACCGTTTCATTCAGGTTTTTTCAATGATATTTTAGAGATACATACTTCCATGAATATTTTAAAAGTTTTTTCTTTAAGTTTTTCCAATGTTTTCTTTGCTAGAAATTCACATAACTTTTTCACAAATCTTGCGGTTTATTTTCCTGAACGACAGGTTCTGACCGATTTCTTCAAGAACGCTCTGTAGATTGCTACAGCGATTTCACTAAAAATTCTTGAAGGAATATTGCTGAGAAAAAAAACATGAAATAGGGTTGTGACAAAACGTCTTCAAATTGCAGATAGCTTAGAACATTTAAGATGAGCTGTGTCAATTTACGAATCAACAGTTCAGCTCCCACCCAGCACTCAAATAGTTCATTCAAGTTGAAAGCAAGGATCGGTATATTCGCCTCACTCCATTTATATTCACTCCTCTTTGCTGAAGCGAATCGAGAAAGATGCAGCAAACGGATAGTCGTGATCAAACATGCAACCCCATCACCAGTGGGAAGCGATGCGCAAATTGTTTGACATGGGTATTCGTTGCCGTTCGTCGCAGTTTGGATCGCACGCGAATGAATGAATGGCGAATGGTGAAGAATGCTGGTGAGCGATCGAAGCGGCTATTTTCATAACTAGAAGAGATTTTTTGCATGTAAAGCATATTTTTAGTGTATTGTTGTTGAAATGCTAGATTAGCAAAGAAAATAATAAACATTTTTTGGAAACATCAAAAATTCTTATGCACAATATCACTCGTATCACTCACGAATCGCATCACCGCTCGACCGCTTGCGATGCGAATGTGAACGAATGAGTTATTTCCAAATGTGGCTTCCCACCGTTCGCCGGAGTTTACTGTCGTCGTTGACAAGCAAACACACAAACTAAAGCGACAACCGTTCGCTGCTGACTGTCTTTGAATGTGGAAGAAAATGAAAAGTGGAAATCAGGAACCCTGGTTGAAAGTGCCTTTTCTTCATACACTATTGTAAACTGTTCAAATTCTCTGTTTAATATACACGTAATTGGATTCGCGAAACATCCGCGAGAGTGCGAAAGTAAAGTTTCATTTACTTTCGCACTCTCGCGGATGTTTCGCGAATCCAATTTCACAATCGCGCGGATTTGGCGCGGATTTAAATTCTTCTCGCGCGGATTTGGCGCGGATTTTTTTCCACGCTTCTCGTAACAACCCTGCACAACTCTTAGCTGGCGGTACACTGATAAAATTCCAATGATTTTTATTATGTTTCTGAACACATATTTTTTAAAAACCAACACACTTATCACACTCATATCGTTGTGATATGATGTGTATTGTGGCTGCTAATTCAAATTATGTGTGAAGACCACATGGTTAAAATTCAAATGGATTCACACATACTTTATATATGGTGGGTGAACTATAATGAACATCAACAATCCTTCACTAGCGCGCGAAATTGCTTGGGTTTCAACAACCATTTTGTAGTTCTCGTCTCGGTTCTGATAGATTGCAACTCGAGGGCAAAAACAATTTCAAAACGAGTAATATCGTTCGTTAGACAATTTCTGGTAAGTGAAAATCTACTTTAGTGCGTGGATAACATTGTAGCTAAATAAATATGTTCCTTCAAGGGTCGTAATGAGTGCCGTGTTCAACCACTGGACTGACGGTGCCGCCGTAGCTCCAGCGAGCCAGAGTCCAATTTCGTTCCGGATATCTTCATGCCCAATACCAAACAATGCTCCAGCTGCTGCACACGGATAGCATAACGACAGGCCAGACTCCTTGGGTATTTCTTTACCGGCTCTTCAGACACGGACAGCTCTTAAAATTTTGATGTTACGTACGAGGCAAAAACTTTTCATGGTTCGGACATCACCCCGGAAGTTACGGCAGCTACTCCTAGATTAGTTCTTCATTGAAATTTTCTAACTTCGTCAGTGATTGTGAATATGTAGAGTAATGCGGGGCAAAAGTTCGCACCTAACAGACTTCTCAAAACAGCTATCAAACGAAAAGAAAATAATATCGTTTTTCTTCGTTAAACGGGTCCCTATCATGTTGCCTTCAAAACGTAGTACTAGATTTTTTCGCGTTCTTTTCGTAGTTTCAGTAATACAATTTTTAATGCAAGTACTCCAATGCGAACTTTTGCCCCATAGTGGGGGCAAAAGTTCGCATTATGCGGGGCAAAAGTTCGCACGTTGAATAGCATAGTTTATTGGTGTGATGTTCATTTATTTCATGGTAATTCATGTTCGTCCTTTCACTTTAGCCGTGAAATCTGTTTCTTTCTGTTCTTAGCTTTACGGCCCAACTGGAATACGACCTGGTGATCAGCTTTGGAATACAATGTATTTTATGAAGACTTCCACAACTACTAACAAGAAGCTGTCCTTTCCTGCATAACTGAAGTTATCAAAATACATTTTGGGGTAATCATAGAGATACGTGTTGCACAAAATACATTAAAAAAATCAAACATGCTGCAAAACTATTGAACGGGACCGTAATCGAATCTTATCCCCGTCAGTATGGTGATGAATTATAACTGTGAATTTACAAACTAAGCTATAAAAGACCCCGGTAAAGTAGAAGAACATAACATGACCTTCAGAAACATACGAAAAGACACGACGAGGATGACGAAGAAAATGTTTTAAGATATTTTTTTAGCCATTTTTCATTTCTTGATTTAAATGGGTGAACATAATGTTTGCCTTACAATGGATCTTCTTACAAAACAAAGTTCAAACCCTCTGCCGGAACGATTTCAGGGTACATATAACACATATTATACACATATAGTAGTTTCTATACGAAACCATCATTACTGCAAAGATTCTGTAATTTTACTGTTGTACTACATTCAGAAAGCTAGTGCGAACTTTTGCCCCACAGCTACTGCGAACTTTTGCCCCACCGTCAAGGTTTTAACAATGTCCCTTTCTGCAAGAAGCACTAGTAGTTTATTGTTTATTTGAGTGCACCTCTTGAACTACTATGGAATAACGATTCTCCGACATCAAGAGATTTTGAGATTCTTCTTCTTCCTGTTACTACAAATTCTTATTCCAAAAAGCCCAAAAAATCTATCAAAACAGCTAGAAACACATTTTTTCGCATAACTCTGCCACACCATAACGAAATCCTTCCAATTTTTGTTGACGAGTAACTGGCCTGATTATGTGTCGAACCCATGCAAATTTGTTTGGGTTCTTAGCTCGTGTTCAGAAAAAGACCCACTGCGAACTTTTGCCCCGTGCGAACTTTTGCCCCGCATTACTCTAATGCGGAGTTGTGTGCAAGCATCTTTAGTATAATAAATGGAAATACGACATCTTATCTTTTACTTTGAAATCAAATTTAAACGAAAAATGAGCAAAAAAAAACCTGGCAAAAAATAAAATCAACAGCATGTCAAATTCACTGTTGTGTATTAATTGAATATATGTTCAAGCAGTTACAAAATCCATATGATTGACTTATACTTTTAATGTTTGAAAAGTTCATCCTCAAATATAAGGCTGACACATAAGCTTCATGTTCAGTATCTAATTGCAAAAATCTATATAGGCTGACACATAAGTCCAATATGGATATTTTTTGCAGTGAGATAGTAATAAAAAATAATTATCTTTTGAATACTCCAAAAATACGTTCAAAATTGAAGGTGACCCATCTTGCCCCGCGGCCGTTTATATAGAGATTATATGGAATGTATCGCATAACAAAAATGGCTAAAAACTATTTTATTTTTTATTTCCAATGAGAGTGAGTAATTTTTCAATCAATGCCCTAAACTTACCCACCCTACTTACCCCCTCGCAGTTAGCGGCTAGACAAGTTATGCCGCGTGATTTGCCTGCATTTTATGGTGACCCTGCTGATTGGCCCATATTCATAAGCAGTTATAATAACTGGACAGCTGCTTGTGGATTTAGCAATGTCGAGAATTTGGCCCGCCTGCAGAGGTGTCTCAAGGGATCTGCTTATGAGTCTGTTAAAAGTCGTTTACTACTGCCGGAATCTGTCCCACAAGTCCTCACTACCCTTCATTTGCTCTACGGTCGTCCAGAGCTTCTGGTTCACGTTTTACTCGATAAAGTTCGTACTGTTCCGGCTCCGAAAGCCGAACGATTGGACACTCTAATTGATTTCGGGCTAGCAGTGCAAAGTCTATGCGACCACCTTGAAGCCGCGAAACAAGAAGCACACTTGTCGAATCCGTCTCTCCTCATGGAACTCGTTGAAAAACTTCCCGCTCATGTGAAGCTCGAATGGGCAGGATATATGCAACAGTGCCAGGTAGTTGATTTGAAAACATTCGGTAATTTCATGTCAAACGTGGTGGTATCCGCGAGCAAAGTAACGGTGTACAGTGGTGCATTTAGAAATAGTGCGTCTGAAAAGTCGAAGCCGAGGTCGCGAGCATCAATTAACGCACACAGCAGTGAAGGTCAACTGGATCAAGAGCAGGAACGCGGCTGTTATGTTTGTAAAGTTCCTGGTCACCGTGTCAGCGAATGTGAAGTGTTTGGGTCGTACTCGGTGGATGAACGTTGGAAGGCCATACAAACCAATGGCCTCTGTCGTAGCTGCTTGAATGCACACGGCAGGAGAAGCTGTCGCAGTGCTTCAGTATGTGGCATAAATGGCTGTGAATATCGTCACAATCGCTTGCTACATGCAAATAAATCAGCAGCAGCAGTAACGACTTCGTCAGCACTCGCTGAGAACCACACTCCCCTTCAAGCAAAGCAACAGTTGCTCTTCCGAATCGTCCCTGTGACCTTGTATGGACCGCGTGCAGCAGTCGACACCTACGCATTTCTCGATGACGGGTCATCATTGACGTTGATTGAGGATAGTTTGGTGGAACAACTTGGTATGGAAGGAAGGAATGAGCCATTGTGTCTACGTTGGACGGGCAATATGACCAGAGTGGAATCTACCTCTCGAGTGGTATAGTTGGTTATTTCTGGAGCGGCAGGTAAGAAGTTCCAAGTTGATGATGTTCAAACAGTGAAAGAACTTGCACTCCCCCGACAAGACCTCGACGTTGACAAGATCGCCGCACAATTCCAGCACCTCCGAGGAGTTCCGGTAAGTAGTTATCAGAATGCAGTGCCTCGTCTATTGGTGGGTGTCAATAACCTCCATTTGTCCGTTCCGTTGAAGACGAAGGAGGGCAAATTCGGAGAACCGGTGGCTGTAAAAACCAGATTAGGCTGGTGCGTGTTTGGGGGTAAAGGATGTCCTACATCGACGCAATCTATGAATTACCATTCATGTGAATGCGAAGGAAGCAAAACACTTAACGAAACGGTCAAGAGTTATTTCACCATGGAAGACACAGGAGTCCACCCCATTCCGGAATCACGTGAAGATGAACGGCTAAACAGATCCTGAAAGCAACGGCAAAGCGTATTGGAAACAAATTTAAAGTAGGTCTCTTGTGGAAATTTGATGGTGCCGAATTTCCAGATACGTTCGGGATGGCTTTCCGGCGGCTTGAGTGTCTAGAGCGAAGGATGTCCAAGGACCCCAAACTTCACGAAAGTCTGCACCGACAAATTAAGGAGTACCAATCAAAGGGATACGCGCATCGGGCTAGCGATTTGGAACTGAAAAATATGGACCCGCGACGAGTTTGGTATTTGCCCTTGGGGGTCGTGGTTAACCCACGAAAGCCACGAAAATACGCATCATCTGGGATGCGGCCGCAACTGTCTCGAAGGCGTTTCACTTAATTCATTCCTTTTGAAGGGGCCAGATCAATTGACCGAACTACCAGCGGTATTTGCAAGATTTCGGCAATTCTCCGTTGCTGTGGTAGCTGACTTGAGGGAAATGTTCCACCAAATAAAATTGCGGAGCATCGACAAACCTTCGCATTGTTTCCTCTGGCGGTCAAATCCTTCGAATCCACCTGAGGTGTATCTAATGGATGTAGTCATCTTTGGGTCGTCGTGTGCGCCAGCGATCGCACAGTACATCAAAAATACAAACGCTGAAGAATTTGCGGAACAATACCCCCGAGCAGTTACTGGAATCGTGAAGAATCATTATGTTGATGATTTCTTAGACAGCTTTGATAGTGAGGACGAGGCAGTTCGCGTGTCTGAGGAAGTGAAAATGATTCACGAAAAAGGGGGGTTCCAGTTGCGAAATTGGTTATCCAACAGTGAAACCGTGATACATAAAATAGGCGATCCACAGAATTGTGACGAGAAGTTGTTGATAGCGGATAAGCATGATAGATTTGAACGTGTGTTAGGAATGCTTTGGTCGACGAAAGGGGATGTGCTGAGTTTTCCCGTGACAATGAAGGATGAAATTCAAGTAATACTGGACAATGGCACAAAACCAACTAAACGTCAAATGTTGAAGTGTATGATGGCCTTTTTTGATCCTCTGGGGCTTTTGAGTGTCTTCTCTATTCACGGAAAAATCATGTTCCAGGATGCATGGCGTTCTGGAATTCAATGGGACGAAGAAGTAAGTGACCAATTGTGGGAAGATTGGCGTGTGTGGACAAGTTTCTTTTCGAGTGTTTGGAGTTTGACAATCCCGCGGTGTTATTTCCCGGGTGCGTTGAACAGTACGTATGAGAATCTTGAGTTACACATTTTTGTTGATGCGAGTGAGGTAGCTTATTCCGCTGTCGCATATTTTCGTGTAGTCGGGTCAGATGGTGTTCCGGTCTGTGCATTGGTCGCTGCTAAGGCAAAAGTTGCTCCACTCAAACCGTTGTCAATTCCTCGTATGGAACTGCAGGCTGCGGTATTGGGCACTCGTCTGATGCGTTTCGTTACGGACAGTCATACCAATACATGGTGAAAAGAACATTCCTCTGGAGCGATTCGTCAACCGTATTGGCTTGGATAAGAGCAGACCACCGACGCTACAAACAATATGTTGCGTACAGAATCGGAGAGGTTCTAACTGCATCTAATACTGAGGATTGGCATTGGGTTCCAGGTCATGTGAATCCTGCAGATGCCGCAACTAAGTGGGGGTCTGGGCTGGAATTGAAGCTGAAACCGTCCAGCGAATGGTTCACGGGGCCCAAGTTCCTGCGAAAACCGGAGAATCAATGGCCTCAGCAACCCGGAGTAATTCCTACTACCATTGAAGATTTGCGGCCGTGTCACGTTCATCACAGTTTTGCGATTCCAGAACCTGTATTGGATTTTGAGAGATTCTCCAAATGGAAACGTATGGTGAGGACAATGGCATATGTTCACCGATTTTTTGATAACCTGAAGCGGAGGCGGGATAATCGGGCGCTAGAAAAAGGTCATCTAGGTCAGTCGGAATTGCAGAGGGGTGAAAGTTCACTCATTCGTATGGTGCAATGGAAGGAATATCCCGATGAAATGATCATTCTTACGGAGAACCAGTTGTATCCCGACCGGCAACCTCAACCGATTGCCAAGGATAGCAAGATATATAACATTTCACCGTTCCTTGACAATTCTGGTGTTCTTCGTATCGATGGACGAATCGGCGCCGCTCCTTCTGTTTCAGCTGATGTCAAATTCCCAGTGATAATGCCCAAGAAACATCGAGCCACTCAGCTTTTGATTGAGGCATGCCATGGCGATTTTCAGCACGGTAATACAGAAACTGTGGTAAACGAACTACGGCAGCGTTACCACATTTCCCAGCTTCGAACGGTTGCTAGACAAGTTGCGAGAAATTGTCAATGGTGTAAGGTGCAGAAATCAAAACCACAGGTTCCTCGGATGGCTCCACTCCCAATGGCTCGATTGGCATCGTTCACGAAACCTTTCACATACGTTTGACTTGATTTTTTTGGACCGATTTTCGTTAAAGTCTAATAGAAAACGCGTCTACTCAAGTTAGAGTCGTAACAGAGAATGATTTTATTAACGTAGTAACAATAACGCTTACTGTGATAACATCCCCCCTTAAGCGGAATTTCATATTACACCAAGTTGCTTCCTGTCTTCAATTAACTTTGAGCCAGGTAGCGCCTTTGTTAGAATATCCGCAGCTTGAAAATTGGAGGGAACATGTTCTAATTTCATTGACTTCAATTCCAGTTGCTCTCGGATGAAATGGTGTCTGATGTCAATGTGTTTAGTTCTTGCCGAGTATCCGATTTCCTTCTCAGCCAAGCTGATTGCACTTTTGTTGTCGCATTTGATGGTTATCGGATCGGCAATTCCTAAGAGCTCGTCCAAGAATCCTTTCCACCAGATGACTTCCTGAGTTGCCGATGATAATGCCATATACTCCGCTTCTGTTGTTGAAAGAGCAACGGTTGATTGCTTTCGAGAACTCCATGTGACTGCTTCTCGGGCTGCGCGTGATCAAATCAAAAGATGCTGTTTCTATCGATCAAGAACGGTACATTGACGAACTATTGGAGAAGTTTAATATGAAGGATTGTAACCCAGTTTCTACTCCTCTTGATGCGAATCAACGACTTTCCAAAGAAATGTGTCCTAAAGATAATGATGAAAGAGAGAAGATGCGAAAGATTCCATTCCGTGAGCTGGTAGGAGGACTACAGTTCATTGCACAATGTACAAGACCTGATATTAGCCATGCAGTTAGTGCGGTGAGTAGCTATTGCAGTGATCTTGGATTTGCTCATTGGACAGCGGCAAAACGAATACTTCGATACCTCCGTGGTTCCAAAACTTGCAAGATGACGTACAGGAAGACTGGTGATTCCAAGTTTTCTGGCTATAGTGATGCGGATTGGGGTAACGACTCCGAAACTCGGCGTTCCTACAGTGGCTATGTCTTTCTTCAGAGCGGTGGAGCAGTCACATGGAGTTCTCGAAAGCAATCAACCGTTGCTCTTTCGGTGTCTTGAACTCTTTTCATCTCTGACGTGCTTCTGTTTCGATTGGCCTTGACATTCCGATGCATAATGTCCAAATTTCTCGCACTTGTAACACTGGATGCTGGATTTATCCTTCTTCTTCATTGCCTTCTTAGGACGTGCTGCCAAAGCACCGCTCGCATTGCCGGAACTGGAGCCATCGATTGTAACGTCTTGAAGAATCTTTGACTTGACCCAATCAGCTGTCCACTTCACTCCAGACGCGTCCATGCCCATCACCATGGGTTCATACCGTTTAGGAAGTCCCATCATCAGCACTAGTGATAGCCACTCATCGTTGATTGGAAACCCAATTTCTTGAAGCTTCTGGCTGGTGGTCAGGATCTCATCTACGTATTCTTCGACGGAGTTACATTCTTCCAGTTCCATCCGCATAAGTTTTCGCAACAAACTGATTTTACGGTATTTTCCACTGTCTTGAAAAGCCGCTCGAAGGTTTCTCCATGCTTCTTGCGCCGTTCGAGCATTTTGAACTAGGCTATAGTTGAAACGCTCGATGCTCAAACAGATGGTTGCCAAAGCTCGCTGGGACAATTCGTCGCTGATCTGAACGCCTTCGGGAGGGTCAACGGCACACCATGTTCCTTCCTTTATCATGACCATTCGCATGCCGAACGCCCATGCTGCGTAATCATTCCGGCCTTTCAGATTTTCCAAGGGTTTGTGGGACACACTGCCGACGGGAATTCTCTGCTCACTCATCCTAGTTTGCTGATTCCGGCCCGACGTCCCAGCTACTTGTTCTGAACCGCGAATTTCTTGATTAACAACACCTTGCTCGAAATTTCCTGTCACTTGACTTAAAGGAGGTGAAAGTCCGTCTCCAGTTCTCCTCAACGACATCTTTGAACACGTCTACGAAAAATTTTCCTCTGTTTTCACGCTATCAACAACTGTTGCTATGGAGGCTATGCTGTGGCCCATAACCTAATAGAAAACGCGTCTACTCAAGTTAGAGTCGTAACAGAGAATGATTTTATTAACGTAGTAACAATAACGCTTACTGTGATAACAAAGTCGGACGAAGTGCAGTCAAGCGTTGGATTGCGCTTTTTACTTGTTTGACGGTGCGCGCAGTCCATGTAGAAGTTGCCTTTGATTTGTCAACAGAATCTTGCATCAAGTGTGTACGCCGGTTTATCAGTCGTCGTGGTGCTCCGTGCGAAATATACTCAGACAATGGAACAAATTTCCAGGGAGCAGAACGGCTGCTCCGAGAACAACTTCAGCGAATTAATGATGATTTGGCAGCCAGCTTTACCTCTACAGCGACAAAGTGGCTGTTCATTCCCCCAGGTGCCCCACATATGGGCGGTGCCTGGGAGAGAATGGTACGTGCGGTTAAATCGGCAATGCAAGCGGCGTTCACTGACCCAAAGTTGGATGACGAAGGACTTCAAACAATGGTAGTCGAAGCTGAATGGATAGTTAATAGTAGGCCTCTTACGTATCTACCACTTGATTCAGAAGAAAGTGAGGCTCTAACCCCCAACCATTTTTTGTTGGGCAGCTCTACGGGAAGTCGACAGCCTGGAAGAGAACCGGAAAATCTAGCCGGAGTATTGAAAGGGTCCTGGAACGAGATACAAAGGAAATTAGAAATTTTCTGGGCACGCTGGCTAAAAGAATATTTGCCAACACTGACAAGACGCGAAAAATGGTTTGAAGACGTTAAGCCTGTCACTGAGGGAGATTTGGTTTTCGTGTTGGATGGTTCAACTAGAGGTCGCTGGGAAAGGGGTCGTGTTCTAGAGGTAATTCATAGTGGGGATGGCCGAGTCAGGCAGGCACTGGTTCAAACTGCGAGGGGTCTTCTGAGAAGACCGGTATCTAAATTGGCTGTGTTGGATGTGGCTAAAGAAAGTAAAACTGGCACTAAGACCAGTGTTACGGGGGGGACAATGTCGGCAACTGGCAACACGGTTTCAAGTGAGCCGACGAACGCCCAACGTTAAAACGCTGTCAGTCCGAAGCGAACGCAAGCACACAGCGGAAGTCGGGTCTGACAACCTTACAAACTGCGCTCGACAGGCAGAACTGGAAAAGTCGTGCGCCGAGGAAGAACCTCCATTAAGCATACTGTTAATATTTTCATCTTTTATATATTTTCACCATATTTGTACTGTTTTTTTTTTAAATCATAACACTGAAAAATGTGAGTAGAGGAATTCATAAGAAGTTGAATTTGTTAATTAATACTAATGGCTAAAATATATTTCAGCTTCAAGCTGTATTGCTGCAAGAAATAAAAATGGCGATCTGCTAAAAGGAATCAGTGTTTTGTCTATCTCCCGGAACAACTACTACTATATCGAACTGGCTGCCATTGCGCTGCTTTTACTTCCTACCCTATCATGGTAGAATGATGAGCACGAGGACGTTGATGTGTGGCTGTTGGTTGTTCCTTTTTCCAGTCCGATTGGGGGTTGCCGTTCGCCGATGTCCAAGTATCCGGGCCCATTTGAGCCATAGGTTCAGAAGAGGGTCAGTGTCAGCTGCTTTCAGGGGGAAAGAGCAACTAACGAAAGTGTCGGGGCTGGGATCGAATCCATGACCATCCACTTATGAAGTGAACGTGTAGCCACTACGCCACGGCTCCGGCTAAATTCATGGTTTTAACAGATTAAATTGCTTTTGTTAATATGTTTCTTACCAGAAACTACCAGAAAGTACAGTCATTTAATAAGCGTATAAATAAGATAATTTTCCCAACGTTGTCCTCAACCTGTCCAAAGTATATGATTTACGTTTACCCTATTAAACACAGTTTAAATTGAAAAGAAAACAAATTTCAACAGAAGAAACGTCAAACGGATTATAAGTTTAAAAGTTTTATTTATCCGAATCTATCCATAGTGCCAGCATTGAAACCAGTTATTATCCCCACACATTGGGTACGAACAACTTGCTCTTTCTGGGCACATTTTTCCTCGTTGGTGCCTCAGTCGTCGTTGTGGTGGTCTTGGGTGGCTTTGGCGTGGTTCTAGCTAATCCATTCCGCCGGGAAGCCCCTCCATACCAGCGTGTGTCCTGCCTGCAATAACGAAAATTCGATTGGTTCTAGTATCGAATAAAGTTTAGCTTTTCTACAGGTGAATCATCTTACCTTCTACCACCGAACCCGCCAATATCATTAAACCATCGTGGACCGTATCCTGCTCCATCGTACAAGGGGTTTCCTACGTAGTTCTGCGACTGGTAATACGGCAAGTCATAGCTTTGTCTTTGACGTGGATATTCATAGCCATAGCCGTCGCTGCGATCTTTACTGTTGTAGTATCCTTGCGATCCGGACAAATACGGAGTCCATCCGGATTGTGCTTGTTGCGAGTACGAATTGCCGTACAATTGTTGAAGATAGTATGGGTTATAGTAAGCCGACCTAGCTGTTTGTTGCCATTGATCACTGGGGATGCCGTTGCGTTGCGTATAAATCTGTGGGCTAGCAAAAAAAAGCAAATTATAGTAACTGATGTACTGCACTTTACAATACTGTTGACCGAAAGCTTTGTGCCTGGAGTGACTGTTAGACACACTTCATGTGCGGTGACTTGATAACAATTTTTCACTTATACTTAAGCGATTCCCTTTGAACTCGAAACTGCGCTTATCCCTGAGAAGGAATTCCAAGAGGAAACCCTAAAGGAATTTTATGAGGTATCCCTGGAGGATTTCCATAAGGAATCCCCGGAGAAATTCCGTGAGGGATCCACGAAGGAATTCCAGGAGAAATCCCCGAAAAAAATCCATGAGGAATTGCCGGAGGAAGTCCATGAGGGATCCCTGAAGGAATTCCTACAGGAATCTCCGAAGAAATTCGATGAGAAATCATCAAAATAATTCCAAGAGAAAACTATGAAGGAATTCCTGGAGGAATCAACGAGGAAATTCCCGTAGAAGGTCCAGGAGGAATCTCCGACGGAATATCAGCAGAAATGCCCGAAGAAATTACAAAATGAATCCTTGAATCCCGGAGGAATTCTAGGAGAAATCTCCGAAGAAATTACAGGAGAAATCGCTGCAGGAATTCCAGTGGAAACCTCTGAAAGAATTCTTGGAAGAAACTCCAAAGGGTTTCCAAGCGGAATACTCGAACAATTTTAAAGAGGAATCCCGGAGGAAATTCCCGAACGAATTCTAAGAGAAATCACCTCAAAACGAATTGTTGTTGAAAAGAAGAAAGATAGAGCTACTATTTACTACAATAAAAAGTTGGGTCGGCCATATTGATTTTGGCCGCCATCTTGGATTTTTACACCAAAATATTTTTTTCACCATGATGGCAACCACCGATTTTCAAAATTTTTGCATCAATTGAAAGCTGAGGCCTTTAATGTATAACTTATCAAAAAATTAGAGATGTCTTTTTTTCCTATCAAAAGTTATTTGCAGTTTTGTTAATTAAGCCACGTTTTCTCCATACATTTTCATGCGCACCGTCAACGGCATGCAAAGCATCCGAGTTTACGCCTGCATGTATACACAAAGGCACCTGCCGCAAAATTTTGGCAAATCGGAGGTTCGTTTCCGTTTTTGACTGTTTCTCAATGATGCGGGCATTGCTTTTATAACTTTTTTTAGTGTTTTGAAAAGCTTAAACCTTCAGCTTTGGGGTCGTGCACAAATTACGTCACGCTTTTAGGGGGGGGGGTTGAAGAATGTGACGACCCATACAAAAAATGTTGAGGTCCCATACAAAAGTGTGACATAGGGGGGAGGGGGGGTTAAAAAAGGTCGTTTTTTGCGTCACATAATTTGTGTCTCACCCCTTTCCAATAGTGGTTTCAGATTTTAAATTCGTGTTCGTAAACACTGCGAAATAACGCTGCATTTATGTAAACGATCGGCACCGGGCCCAGTGCGCAAAAGTGGCATAATTTTAAAAACAGCAGATAACTTTCAAAAGAAGAAAAAGACATTTCTAATTTTTTTAATATGTTATGTATAAATGTCTCAGCTTTAAATGATGTAAAAATTTTGAAAATCGGTGGTTGCCATCATGGTGAAAAAATGTTTGGGAATAAAAATCCAACGGCCAAAATGAATATGGCCGACCCAACCTTTTATTATTGTAAATAGTAGCTCTATCTTTCCTCGTTTCATAACAATTCGTTTTGAGGTGGTTTTTGAAGAAACTTTCGAGTTATAACGGTTTAAATGAGCCACCATTTGACCAAAATCGAGGGGTCTGCAAAAATGGTTGTGGCTCTAACTAACGGGGGGTCCATCAATTTAAGTAACCAAATGCATTTTCCTTACTTTTTTAGCCCATATGAATCCTTGAATAAATTTCTGAATAAACCTTCTCGTATAGTATATAGTCCTTCTGGGGGAATCCCTGAATTTTCCTGGGAGCAGAAATGCCAGATGATGTTTGAAATCGTTCTGTATCGCTCTTTTCAAAAATCTGTATCCCATACAAAAAAACTAGCCCTTCTAGCTCAAAAATCTGTATTTCATATGAAATAAAATCTCTACGGATGCTTAAAAATCGGTATAATACAGATAAATCTGTATATATGGCATCCCTGCCTGGGAGTATCCTTGGATCCCCCTGTAAGATTCTCTGAAGGTACTCCTGGAGAGATTTCTGAAGTACCTTATGTAGAAATCCCGGGGGAAATTCAGCAGGAATCTCTGAAGAAACATCTGCAAGAGTCCTTGAAACTCCTGGAGGAATCTCTGAAGGAACTCCTGGACTAATTGCTGTAAGTACTCCTGTAGGAATTCCAAAAATCTTTGATGGGACATGATGAGGATGCATTTTACGAGCAGCTCGAACGCGAGTACGATCGCTGCCCAAGACCTAAACGCTCAGGCAGCCAAGGAGGAGGAATTCAGACCGGCAATTGTAAGGTTCAGCGCCCACTAGCTGACGAACAAAAACTGGCTACGACTCATTCATTTCGCCGCCTCCAAAAATATAGCCATACGTAGCACCATTTTCCAACACAGTCTCCCTTATTGTTACACCTGGAGATCATTACAGAATTCTTCTATTCGATGGCACTTCAGAAATTATTTACCTGTTCCATCCTGTAAATCCTGTATTATAGTTGTTCGCCACCTTTCTGTAGTAGCTTTGTGGGTCATATGCCTGCCCAGTATACTGTCCATTACTTTCTCCAACCGACAGAAATCCAATAAACAGCAAAATGCCCAGCATTGCTTTTTCTATTAGATATCTGACTAGTGCCGTGATGCGAATACGTGAAGTTCAACTCCTCAAAGTTTACCCAAAAATACCTCTCGTCGGTCTCGTTGATTGATTATCACTGAGTTTCCCTGGTCGGTCCAGAGCTCAAGCTTGTGTGGCCTTGCGGTACGTGATTCTAAGTTCACGTTCCACAGTCAGCACAGTCATACGGTTTCCGTCTCCATTAAAGTCAATCTACCTCTAGACATTTAGCTCAAGTCTTTTCTCTCTTAGCATATTTCTTCGTCAGATGGGAAATTAGTGCTTTGATGATATTGATTCTGTAGACCGTAAAGACGAGCTCAAGTGGTTTACGGTGGTGAACTTGTTTTCCAAAATGCGGCTTGTACTATTAGTCATAGAAAAGCAGAAGGGGAATTTTGCAGTAATAGTTCATCCCCGGAATAATTCCGTGTTTTGTCTGCGTATCTGTGTCGAGGAATTGGAAAGCTGGGCAGCATCTACAACGTACAATATCAATTAGCACTTAACGGAAATCATCACAACAGAATTTCTCGTGTACGTTAACCAGCATGCTCTACCGTGCATGGTATAAATATACGTCTCGGTAAACATCGTATAAGGATTGTATCGAATCGCTGGAAATGAACCAGCCTCGGACTGAAGATCTTTCTAATAAAGCTAATAATAATAATTGTATCGAAATGCTGAAAAAATATTTGGAAATAGTCTTGCTCATTTTTTAGGTTGGCCTAGTCTTGCTAACAACAACTTTTAAATCATTAATGCGATTTTACAAATTGTAAGACGGGCTTGGTGGTCTAGTGGCTACCGCTTCTGATTCGTATGCAGAAGGTCATGGGTTCAATCCCTGGCCCGTCACTTTCATCCTACTTTGTATCTTTCTATCCACTTTCTCTATCTTTCTCTCTTCTCTACATATACAACTCATGTATATTCATATATTCATAGCTATCGCTAGAACCAGAAACGAATTGGAAAACAAAATCGTTTCCCTCCCTTCCAATTTCCACTCACAGCACAGTGTATATAACGCCTTAAAGTTATGCAACCGAAGCGTGCTGTGCCGCTTGACCATATTCACCACACAATCTATCACCTTACGAACACTATAAAATAACCCCTTTCCATGGATCGCATCACCGATCCAACGGTGACTCCCAGATCTCCCATCCTTTCCGTCTAACAAATACCCCAGTCCGTGCTGGTTGTGGGGACGCAGAGTGCTCTCGGTCTCTAGTAACAACAACCAGTACACTCTAACATTCCTTTCTCTTCCCAACTGACTATAAGGACGTGGCCGGCGCCGTTATTGATCCAAAATGTATGAGCTGCTCTAATTGCACTTTGAGAATAAGTGGAGTGTCCCAGCCCTTATTCATTTGGATCTCAGTGCAATTGGTACCAGCTCAGATCAATCACGGAGGAGCAACCATTGATATGTATAGTCAGATTTGATCGTTTTGATCGATTAATGCGATTTTACAAATTGTAAGACTTGTCAGTTAATAATACTTCCATAACATTAGCTGTATTTTTTCAAAATTAGTATTATTATTAGCCTATTTTTTACTATGTTATTAAACTTTTATAATTTTCGTTGTCAAAAAATAAACCATTGTTATTCACTAACTTTTCTGTCATGTGTGTATAAACTTTAACCTTCCGTAACTCGCGCGGTTGACTACCTGCGTCAGCACCACGCTAATGCTGAGTAAAAAATGCGAGTTTTTTCAACGTGTTGAACAAAATACAACAGCGCGATCGCTCGTGGGTTAATTTCGATACACTCTTCAACTGATAAGTGAATTTAACGATCTTTTTTCACTTATTTATTGAACATGCGTCTAAGGTCAATAGAAATTGTTACTATTGTATACGTTTCTGTAGCATTCCAGTTTTCACCTGATTTGCACAAACCTTTTTCAATTTGAAAAATCTCAATTATATTTCGTTTATGATTTTGTTTAATTGGCTGTTGAGTCCGGCTCGTCATAAATATTACCCCTTCCATAGCGCTGTTGAAAATAGTTATTACGCCCGTTATAATCCTGGACAGGATATTTCACGTTAAACCTTTACGTGGCACAGTGGTACCGCCATAGGCCAAAAATCGAAAAATTGATTCTCTAATTAATGAGTTTGTATATTTTTTTATAAATCAATGATGCTCCCAAGAATGCAGAATAACAATTTTTTTGCAAGTTTCTGTTGCATATTTTGCTTGAGTGACGTTCGCTCGGTGGAAACGGTTTAACTGCAATGCTTTTTAACTGCGGGTCCGCTAAGTGCAACAATTTTGCAGTTATCGCACCGCTATCTGTCAAAAACGAAGCGTCAACAGAGTTGCGATGTTTTTCAGATGCACTACAGCTGCATTGCGATGTTTTTGAGTGCATTCTGGCTGCATCCAACAGCAATTGACAACTGTTTGACGGCTGTCAGTCGTTGCAGTTAGCGAATTTTATTCGGTAACTTAAACGTAAACATGTTGCACTTATCGAACGTCTACTGTACTGCATCTGATAAACATCGCAACTCTGTTGACGTTTCGTTTTTGACAGATAGCGGTGCGATAACTGCAAAATTGTTGCACTTAGCGGACTTGCAGTTAAAAAGCATGGCAGTTAAACCGCTTGCACCGAGCGCACGTCTACTGTATATCTTCGGATTCAATGGACCGAATGCAATAAATTTTTGACAATTTATGCCTTATATAATGAGCTTTGAAAAACTTTAGACTTAACTTAAAATTCTGAATACGGAAGAACATTATAACGATTAGATTATTTTTGTAATGAAACACCAAGTTTTCTTAAATTTCAACATCGTTTCAAAATTCAAGATGCCAATTTAGCCCGCAAACACCCGGGACGATCTACTTTTGGCAGAAATGCAATATCTTCTTTGTTTTAAAACATTTTACACCGGAATTTTTTTTTATAGTCAAGGGGAATAGTTGTGCTAAGAAATGCATGGTACCTTCCCCCTTTGCACCCTCCCCCCTTTGGCGAGGAGGCGAAAATACGTGGCTTTTTTTTTTGTATTTTTTATAAATTATACATGTTTTTGCTGAAATTTCTCGCGCTTAGTATCATACGGGCGTATCTACAATGATCGATTTCTCATCGTCGATTATCTCTTTGGTGGATAACTTGGTCGGCAAATAATTTTTGATTGTTTTTGTTATTCTAGATGCTAGTCCTAGTCGTCCTTTACTGAAACACACCGAGAGATCTGTTAGACGAAGCGGACAGGTACGCAGCGGATAATGCGTGGAAACGCAAAAACACAACCGGGAAACTCGGAAAATACCGCGGGAGGAAAAATGCAAGTGTTCCGTCGTCAAGCGATAAACATTTATTCCACAGTAAACATACATACAAGATCTTTGGTATACAACTGTTGTCATTGTCTTGGTAACGTGCACAAAACGGACTGTCAAAAATATGCACAACTGGGGTGTCGGCAATTAGGTCGACACTAGGGGGTTCGGCAATCAGGTCGAAAACCGGACGACCGTTGCATTTTCTCCAACGCTCCTCCTCAACGGTTGGCCTTACCTTTGCTGAACCCCGCAGAACCCCAACTATCCACCAAAACAAAGTCGCTTCACTTTTCCGGACGTGCTAGTCACGGTGATGTTTGTCCTTGGTATCACTACCAATCCTTCCCACTTATTCACCATTCCGACTCCAGCACAACCTACATCGCAATTCCGGAAACACTTGACACTTCCTGCGACTCCTCCTCAACCGTGGCTGGATCCTCCGCACACTAACACCGTGCGTCAAAGAACTCTTCGTTGTCATCCGGATCACTTACAGCAACGCTTTCACTCGGCTTCACACAAGGTTTCACAGTCACAGCCGATCCTTTGCGCTGTACAGCCACCTCCTCCTGGCGGCTAGCTTCTTCCAACTCGACCTGCAGCGGCGTTCTTCTTTCTTCTACACTGGTTTCACAAATTCGGCTATCGCCTTGCTTCACCAGCGCTCCTTCAGCAGAATGTTCAAAACGTTCACTCACCGCTATCGAGGCTCGGTGTTCAAATTTCCGGCGACGCCGACGTTTCCCGTTGCTTCTTCCAACTACTTTCAGCGCATGCTCGGCCGTCCTTAGTTGGTACAAACTACCTCGGCGATCTCCCTTCACAGTCACTTCACCAGCTGCATTCACGATGTCGCAATCATTCTTCCGGAACACCACATGGAAACCTTTCGACGTCAGCACTTTCACGGAAATCAGCCCACTCTTCAGCGACGGGACGTACAACACCTTCTGCAGGGTCACATCAACCGCGCTTCCGCACCCGTTCACGCCGGTTAGCTGCACGGTTCCGCATCCAGCTGTTTTCACTGATTTTCCATCCGCTAGAATCACTTCACTAATGTCCTTGTCATCAAAAGTCTCAAAGCATCGCTTGTCGTTGCACATGTGAGCACTTGCACCGCTGTCCACAATCCATCCGCTCGACCGGACACCATTTGCCAGAAACAAAACGGCACTTCTGTCCTTCACTGCGGCTTGCTTCGCGGTCGACGACTCGTTCTTCTCACTTTCTTGTTCGCACTTCCTTTGCAACACCGGACAATCTCGCTTCAGATGACCCTTATTCTTGCAATAAAAACATCTCCGCCTGGGAGAATCACGAATGCTGAAACTTTTCAGCGCTTTCAGTTCACCGGAATGTTCACTTTTCACAGATCGCTCCTTCCGACGTTCGAACTCGTCGAGAAGCTTTGACTTCACTAACACGACCGTTAGATCTGCATCCGGCCTGCTTTCGAGAGCAGTAACCAGTCCCGAGTACGAATCCGGGAGGCTCCGCAAAATCATTGCCACCTTCAGGGAATCATCTAGCTTCTGTCCGGCCTGCGTCAGTCTGTCAAAAAGTTCTTCCACTTCAAACAAATGGCACTCAAGGTCACCATCTTCCAGCAGATTCACACTACACAACCGCTTCAACAACGAGACCCGGGAAGTAACCGTCACTTTTTCGTGGTACTGCTTCAGATTGTTCCAAAAGTCCTTCGCACTAGCTGCCGCACGAATCAACCCGTACTGGTTTTCTTCAATACACAACCTCATCGTCGCGCGGGCCTTTTTATCGTCTTTCTCCCACTGGCCGGGGTTCACAGCCTCTTGCTTCGGGGTATCAATCACATACCACAGTTCTTCCCTTGTTAACAGCATCTCCATTCTGAATTTCCATGTTTGCCAGTTGCGGTTGTTCAACTGGACAAACTTGCTCAGCGCCTCCATCGCTGCTGGCTTTTCAGAAATTACACAAGCGCCACACAAACGACCGACACTTTTTCCGCTTTTTCCGTTCCGATTAAACCGTTTTTCGCGCAACTCTCACTGGGCACATTACCTGTTAGACGAAGCGGACAGGTACGCAGCGGATAATGCGTGGAAACGCGAAAACACAACCGGGAAACTCGGAAAATACCGCGGGAGGAAAAATGCAAGTGTTCCGTCGTCAAGCGATAAACATTTATTCCACAGTAAACATACATACACTGAAAAACAAGAGAACCCAAATTTGAGTATTTTTAAACTCACTTTTGAGTTCTTTTTTGCATCCTGTTTCATTCGCTCTCTTTATTGTTGTCAGAGAGTGAATAGCAAAACAACCCAACTTTGAGAGTTCGATGCGGGAAGCCAAAATTGAGTAAGCGGCACAGTACCGAAAGTTGAGTAATTTTAACTGACGGTTGAGTAAAAAGAACCTTGACCTTAGGTACTTTGGCCGTATACGCCTAAATGCAAACTACCTACCTAAACATCGACTCGAGCAACTCAAAATTGGCTTCCCGCACGCAACCTCGAAGTTGGGTGGGATGAACTCACTTTTGGGTACTTTCGTTTTTCCGTGTACAAGATCTTTGGTATACAACTGTTGTCATTGTCTTGGTAACGTGCACAAAACGGACTGTCAAAAATATACACAACTGGGGTGTCGGCAATTAGGTCGACACTAGGGGGTTCGGCAATCAGGTCGAAAACCGGACGACCGTTGCATTTTCTCCAACAAGATCATCCGAATATTTGTCATAATTCCCGGAATAATCCGAAGAGAAAATCGACGAAGAGAAATCGATCATTGTAGATACGCCTGTATGATACTAAACGCGAGATTTCATCGTTTTGCTAAGCATTAATAGTTTTCACTGATCCTAGACATGCAATGTATTACTACCAACCATAGTCTGTTGAAGTTTTGATCCCAGAGCTATTCTAAGGCCTCCAAAGTGTTGGACTTTTAATATGTTACGCTAGATCGATTGCGCGAATCCACCCCTGCAGAGAAAAACAACACACACATACATGAAGTAGTAGTTTACTTTCCCTTTTTTTGTTGTGACAAATCATTAATAAAAACAAGTTGTTCGGATCAAGTCGGTCGCGTTTGTGCTCTGTATTTTTGCCCAAATTCCGAAGTATTACCTGGTCTGGTCCGTAATTGGATTGTCCGTCCGACACAAAGTACTCCGAAGTTTGTGACACAAATCTAACATTCTCAACCAAATTTTATACACGATGAGTGATTACAGATCATTGTCTACGGTACTCAAAAAGCCTCAAAGCACCCCTTGAAAATTCATGGTACATAAATTGGGTGATCTAGGTCATCCAAACTACTCTGGAATTCATTTTCTTAAGACCCAAAACATCTACCATCGTTTGTGTTCACTCTGTTCAAGAAATTTAGACACGTTGATGTCCATTACACCTCACAATGCTATGAGCAACTTGATATTGTGGTAGTTGGACATTCCGTGAAATACAAATGGCCTCCAATACACTTTGAAGTTTGGCTTACGCTATCTCCATACTGTCTCATGCTTTAGTTGTGAAATTTTTTTCGTGGAATGTAGTCTATAGTGCTGATGGAACCTCAGTGCACATCTATAATGCTTTTGGTACATTCATGGGATATTCCAGGCTATCCAAACTATTCTGGAATTAGGAACTTCAATGTCTACAGGCTCTACAATTGTTTTTCTTCACTCTATCGGTATAATTCTTTCACGATTGTGTCTGTTGCACCTCATTATATTACGAGTATCTGTATTTGTTGCTATTTGGGTGTCCACTGGCATACAAATGGACCCAATGTATTTTGAAGTATAGGTCGCAATATCTGTAAATCTTAGGATATTTTTATTGTAGCGAATGCTTGCGGAATATAATCTACGTTACTCTTAGAACCTCAGGGTGCAATTCTGATAACTAAGCAACATTCACTTGCTGATCTAGGTCATCCAAACTATTCTGGCATTAAGACCTTCAAGCTGTATACTCTTGTATATCTTTACTTTATTCTTCCTCGATTATTTCTGTTGTATCTCGTAATGTTTTGAGTATTTTTTTGTGTTGCTTGTGCATCCACTGACATACAAATGATCTTTATGGTATTTGAAAGTGTCGGAAATTACCCAAGCATTCCTCTAGGCGTTCCTCGTAAATTCCTCCAGGAGTCCCTCAGAAATTCATCGTGATGTTCTCCTTGAACTTCTACGAGTTCCTAGGGAATGCCCCAGGACTTCCCGTTAAATTCTTCAGGAGTTTACCAACCGTTTCTCGAAAGTTTATTCAGGAGCTATGCTGGAATTCCTTCAGGAGTTCCTCAGGAATTACTTCAAGAACTTTTCGAAAAATCCTGCAAGAGTTCCTCGGGAATTCCTCCAGAAATTCCCCGAGAATTCCACGGGAGTCCTCCGAAGATTTCTCCAGGCATTCCCTTAAAACTCCTCAAGGAAATTTTCTCAAGAGTTCATCCAGAAATTTCTCCTGGGATTCCTCCAAGAAGTTTTCCAGCGATCCCTCCAGGAATTTTCTTAGGAATTTCTCCAGGGATTCCTCCAGCGATTTCTCTAGCAATTCTTCAAGGGATTCCTTAAGGGATTTCTTCAAGGATTCCTTCAGGAATACCCCCAGGGATTCCTTCGCGAATTCCTCCATGAACTCATCAAGGAATTCAGTCAGGTATTCCTCCTGGAATTCCTCCAGAGCTCCTTCAGGAATTCATCCAAGATTTTCTCCAACAACTAATCCAGGGATTTCTTCAGGATTCAAGGGATTCTTCCAGAAATTCTTCCAGTGACTCCTCCAGAGTTTCCTCCAGGGAATACTCCAGAAATTCCTCCAGAGAATTTCTCCGAGTTATCTTCCCGGGTTATTTCTCCAGAAATTTCTTCATGAATAACTGCTTATTTATGTATGAATTCATCAAGGGATTCCTTCAGAAATTCCTCCACGGTATCCTCCAGAAATTCTTGCTGGAGTTCCTCCAGGAATACCTCTAGGAATTCCTCTAGCAATTCCAACAGGGGTTCTTCCCGGAATTCCTCACAGGGATTCCCCCTTAATTATTTCAGGGATTCCATCAGTCATTCTTCCAGGAATTCCTCCAGGAATTCTTCCTGGATATACTCCAGGATATATTCCAGAAATTCCTTCAGCAAATATTCCAGGAGTTCTTTCAGGAATAACTCCAGGAATTTCTCCAGGAATGACTCTACGAATTCCTTCTGGAATTCGAATTGTAATTGTTCCGGGAAACACCCCAGGAATTCTTTCAAGAAATATTCTAGGAATTCCTCCAGGAATAACTGCAGGAATTTCAACAGGAATTGCTGTAGGAACTAGTGTAGGAATTACAACAGGAATTTCTCCAGAAATTCCTTCAATTCCAGTTCTTGCGTGAAATACCTCACGTAAATTCGGAATTACTCGCATGAATTACTCCATGAATTCTTACAGGAAATAATTCCAAAAAATTTAAAAAAAAAATCCAAATTTCCTCGCAGTTTAAGTAAAACCTTAAAAAAATCCTCTAAGAATTTCCCTGGGAAATTCTTTAAAAATGCCTTCACAAATTGCTACATGAATTCTTGCAGAAAGTACTCCAGGAATTCCACCAGAGTATTCTCTAGAAATTTCTTCAAGAAATTTCTGAAGAAATTCTGGAAGTATTCTTGTAGGAATTCCTGGAGAAATTCCTAGAGAGATTCTTTGAGGATTTCCTGAAGGAATTCTTGGAGGGATTACCGGGGATATTCCAGTAGGCATTTCTGGAGGAATTTCTGAAGGTATTTATTGAAAAACCCTGGAGGTTTTCCTAAAGAAATTTATAAAGGAACTCCTGGCCAAATTCCAGGACGGATTACTTTAGCCAAGGGCTGAAAGTCTCTTTAATAAAGACAAACCAATCAATCAATCAATCAGGACGGATTCTTGGAGAGATTTTGACATAAATATTGGAGCAGGTATTGGATAGATTCTTATTAGACCCAGCTAACACAAAGTCTTATATGATGTTGAATTGGATGCTATACGTTCCTGAAGGGATGGTTACTATTGAGTAGTGTGTTCCTGTCGACGCAGTTTCAAACGATTTTTTCCGTTAGAAGAACCAAAGTTAAAATCTAGTTTCTCGTGCGAATTAGTTCCTCATATAGAAATCTGTGCCACAATTGACGAGTTTGTGTCGTTTAGTTCGGTGAAGCTTATTAAAACGCAATTAAAATTGTTGTCTGCTCATTTCGCTCACCCATCGCCATTGCTATACAACCCTTCAGAAAAGTCTACGTATTCATCACGCATCCCGCAACAATGAGTCTGAACCAAAACAAACCATTGACTCGTTCTTCCTCTACTTCTACTGTCAACGCTCAAAGTAACTCAGCTCGCAAAGACGATACCGATTCTGTTATAACTGTCAACGATTTGTGGATCAAGATGCAGTCCTTAGTTACCACGATTACTCAGTCCAACGAACGTCTGGAAGCTAAACTTGACTCGTGTATGGATCAAATGAACAATCGAATGGATGCGCTGGAGGAAAAATTTGCCGCCAGTAAAAGTGAGTGTGATGGACACTTAGCAACGGTTTCGGCTCAAGTCGACAACATTCGCTCGGATGTTATGCAGACTTATCGTAGGTTGGACTCTTCTGGAAGGGCTCATGAACTTGTGATCTCTGGTGTTCCATACCTTCAAACCGAGGATCTAAGGCAGGTGTTCCGAAACATAGCTTCAAGTCTTGGTTATCAAGATGATGATGTTCCAACTGCTATTCTCAAACGTCTTGCGAGATATCCTATTGCTCAGGGGGCGACACCACCTATTTTGTGTGAGTTTGCCATGCGTACTGCTAGAGACGACTTTTACAGAACCTATCTCCAGCGTCGCTCTTTATCACTTCGTCATATCGGCTTCGACAGCAACAATCGCGTCTTCATAAATGAAAATCTGTCACCTGCGATGAGAGAAGTTCGCATCGAAGCAATTAGGCTTAAAAAGCAGGGCCGCATATCGAAGGTTTTTACGAGAGATGGGGCTGTGTATGTGAAGAGAAACGAGGCTGATGATGCTGTAGCTATTTATTCTATAACCGAGTTGCACTAGCTTAATGATGTCAAATGTGTACTGATCGTTTCGCACTGAGGGGGCTGCTGATGCTGTGATTGGTGAATCTGTTCCTGCATTTCTGGATAGTTCCTGTATTTGCTGTACTTTCGAGTTTGAAGCCGCGTCGACGTTTATAATTATAATTACAGAGATTTTGTTATTGAATTAGATACAGCTTTTCTAAATCACTTTTGTTTAACTGTACTGGAAGTCACCTTAAAGTTTGTTTTTCCTCGTTTGTTTGAACATCACCCTCTAGATATCAATGAATACATTTTCTATAAGCAATGCCTCAACGAGTTCTTTAATACCCAGAGCTGTTTTTACCTCTGTCCTAGACAGTAACCAGCTATGTATATGCCATTTGAATGTCCAAAGCTTAATAGCACGAAGGTTTGCAAAATTTAATGAATTGGCTATGATTTTCCATGACAGTATAATGGATGTCATTTGTATGTCTGAAACATGGTTAGATGATTCTATTAATGATAATATGATCAAAATTGATGGCTATAAGTTGTTGAGAAATGATCGGGATCGACATGGAGGTGGGATCTGTGTTTACATAAGGAACAACCTAGTAGGGCGAATACTCAAAGCTTCGGTGAATGACGTTTCTAATCGGGGAAAAACTGATAAAGCCTGTATCCGCAATAATCGGGACGCAGAAATATAGCTGTAACTCTGCAATAGATCAAATAAAATTGCTCAAATTTTTCCTGCCTATAGCTTAAGATGTGTTCATTTCACCTGCAAAATTTCATGTGAATAGGTGCAGTACTTTTTGTTGTAGCAATGAAACAGCAGAACGCGTGAAATTGAATTTTGTACAGCCCCTGGTTTAGCTTGTCAGCGCTGTAACTTTTGAATTTGATAAAGGAAATGGCTGAAATTTTGAACATAAACCTCTCAATCTACTTTACCTGCATGGGCAAAATTTCAAAAAAAATGATGCACTATCAACAATTTTATGTTCGAAACATATAAAGGGGCTGATCGTGATTTTAGCCCCTCAGACAACAACTAGTCAGCACCCCTTATTGTTTCGATTATATTGTTGAAAGTACTATACCAATAATCATCAAATTTTGCAGGCGTAATACACACATAATCAACTACCTTCTGTGAAAATTTGATGGAAATTGGCAAATACATTCAAAAGTTATGAATGGGCAAACATCGCACATGAAAAACATGAAACATGTTCACTAACACTAACCTCTATCAACAGCAGTAACTTTCAATCCAATTGATAAAAGTTGATGAAATTTTGCAAGAAAGTGTCTCTATAAGTATCATAACTGCTTACAAAATTTCATAATTATCCTTACAGAACTTTGAATTGTAACGAAAAAGAACCACCTATTATGCGAATGAAAATTGGTCATGGTTGTACAAAATTTTAAAAACCACGTCAGTTTGATTCTCTTCCACAGTTAAAAGTAATGCATCGATTTTTATGAAATTTTGCACACATAATAAACATACATTAAAGAGATCTCAGTTAATTTTTGGCAGATTTTTATCGATTCAGTACAGAGCTACTGCCGTACTTCTGTGTCCCGATTATTGCGGATACAGGCTTTACATGTGTCTTGAAATTACGAGCCGTTCTGAACGTTTTTTCCTAGGTATTTATTATAATCCACCAGAGGAAGACTGTTCCATGCTGCTTTTCGAGCATTTCGAGCACTACACGGTAAGATATAACTTCACTCTCTTTGTTGGCGATTTTAACACGGATTTAAGAAAAAATAATAGTAGGCAAAGAAGATTAGCGGATCTGATTTCTACAATGTCGTTACAGTGTATCAATACCGATCCTACATATTATCATCAACATGGTTGTTCTTTGCTTGACCTCCTGATTTCTGACAGTCCGAATTTGGTATCGAAACATGATCAAGTGGCTATGCCAGGTGTCTCCAACCATGATATGGTATTCTTCTCCTTACAGTTGGGATGTGCTAGTGATAATCGTGTTCTTTACAGGGATTACAAAAATTTCGATAGCATTGCATTGCAAAGAGCTTTTGAAAGCATAGATTGGTATACTTTTTTTCGCTGTGAAAATCCAGACTGGCTGGTAGACTTTTTTAATAATCAAATTACACTTCTACATGATACTCATATTCCTTTAAGAACTGCTTCCACCAAAGTTAACGCATGGTTTTCCAGTGAGATTGAGCTTGCTATAGTAAATAGGGACTTGGCTTACAGGAATTGGAAACTGAGCAAAACACCTGAACTTAGAACTGTATTTAATCGTCTGCGGAACAAGGTTACGCAGTTGATTAGAAGCGCTAAAAATACTTATGAAAAACAAAACATTAATACTCACCTACCCAACAAAGTGCTCTGGAGTAGATTAAAGCGATTAGGCCTTTCGAAAACCACTCCATCATGCGATACAGCGAATTTTTCAGCCAATGATATTAACGACTACTTTTCATCAAATTACTCAACAGATGATACCAACTTTCATTTCCTTCCTGGTGAAACTAATGGGTTTCAGTTTCACCTTTTTGAAAATTATGAGGTGGTGAATGCGATTTTCGATGTGAAATCGAACGCTGTTGGCTTAGACGGTATTCCACTGAATTTCATAAAAATATTACTCCCTCTAGCTCTGAATCAAATAACGCACATTTTTAATTCAATTGTTAAAACCTCTATTTATCCTCGAGCCTGTAAATTTGTAAAAGTGATACCGATCAAAAAGAAGGGAAATTCTATGGCGCTTTCGAATCTTCGTCCCATCAGTATCTTACCATCACTTTCAAAGGCTTTCGAAAAGTTGATGAAAAATCTCATATCGGATTATTTGAACAGCTCAAACTTGTTGACTCCTCTGCAATCTGGGTTTCGTAAAAACCATAGTACTCCTACGGCACTTTTGAAAGTACATGATGATCTTTCCCTGAAAATTGATAAAAAGGGGATTGCTATACTACTGCTGATAGATTTTTCTAAAGCTTTTGACCGTGTTTCGCATTGTAAGTTGCTGAAAAAATTAAATTGCCTTTTTAATTTTTCCATTTCCGCAGCGCATCTGATTAAATCCTATTTATCAGATAGATCGCAAATTGTTGTCAATGATGGATGTACTTCAGCATCCCAAACCATCAAATCTGGTGTACCCCAAGGATCCATTCTGGGTCCCTTACTTTTTTCTATGTTCATAAACGACCTCCCTTCTGTGCTGGACTTTTGTTCGGTGCATATCTTTTCCGATGACGTTCAGATTTATTTGTGCTCTGAGAAAAGTGTTGATATTGAACAAATGTCGATTAAACTAAACCATGATTTACACAAAATATTTGTTTGGTCATCTGCTAACCTATTACCCATAAATTCATCTAAAACAAAGGCTATGTTAATCTGTAGAAGAAGAGTGCCGCCGAATCCACCAGATATTTTCATAAATTTTGAAAAAAATAGAATTTGTTGATCGTGTGAATAACCTGGGTATAACTTTTTGTAGTAATTTGGACTGGGAAGCTCAAATCAATTCCCAATGTGGGAAAGTATACGGAAGTCTTAAACGTTTGCATTTAACTACAAGACACCTTGATACTCAGATTAAAACCCGCCTGTTCAAAACACTGTTATTACCGTTCTTTACTTACGGTGATTTTATCTATTCCAATGCTAGTGCTTCGGCGTTAAATAAACTTCGTTTGTGTTTTAATGCCTGTGTGCGATATGTTTATAATCTGCCCAGGTTTTCTAGGATCTCCCATCTATATAAAGGCTTATTAGGATGCTCGTTTTTAAATTTTTATAAGTATAGAACATGCTTGACCTTATATAGAATAATAAATTTAGGGCAACCTAATTACCTGCACAGTAAACTAATTCCACTGAGACAGTCTAGAGCAAGAAATTATTCTATTCCTAACCATGACTCAACATACTATGGCCAATCATTCTTGCCTCTAGCATTGCAATATGGAATCAGTTACCTTCATTGTTGAAATCCAGTCCGTCTCTAAATTTGTTCAAACGAAATCTATTAGCTTGGCTCGCCAGTACAGATTAATTAATAAATTTTTGACTCACTTCAGGAAATTAGATAAGTTAGAATTTAAGTACCATGTAAAATAACTTTGTATCTTCTTTTTGTGGCAAGTTAAAAGGTATTTACCTTACGCCACATGTGAATAAAAATAAATACATAAATAAATAAATAATGTGGAGGCCATATGCGTACCTGCTTCCATTTAACTGCTTGTAAAATGTGCGTATATCGCCTCCAGTTTTACATCCTATCCAACATCATATACGATTGTGTTGACTAGGGAGTTCATGTTGGACTTCTTGAACGAATTTCTGAAAAAGAATCCTTGAAGGAATTCTCGGTGGAATCCCTGGAGTTGTCCCGGGAGTATTTTCTTGAGGAATTTCTGGAGGTTTCCTGAAGAATCTAGGAGGTATTCATAAAGGAATTTCTGGAGGATTTTTTAAATGAACTTCTAAAGGAATTTCTTGAAAAATCCCTGGAGGAATTTGTAGCGAAATTCCTGAAGGGATTATTGGCAGATATCTTAGAGCAGTGATCCTCAGGCCCACTTTTTCAACTGCTCGTATTGCAACGCTTGGGTCGATTTGTGAAACATTCAACACGTTATTCTTTATTATTTCTGGAGTAGAACAGCTTCCATAAGAAACATTGCAAGGAATTCTACAGAAACATAGAGAATTGGACATCACGTGCGGCCCGCGGGCTGCACTTTGGTGCCCGCGGTCTTAGAGGGTTCTCTGGTAAAATTCTTGGAAAAGGTACAGTAGGAATTTTTGGAATTCCTGGAGGGATTCTTGGCAGAATTCTAGACAGATGTCTTGGAGGAATTTCTTGATGAATGTTTCCGGAGCAATTTCTGGGGGAATTGCTGGAGGAAACTCTGGAGGAACCGCCGGAGAAATTTCTGGATGAAATCCTTGAATCCTGAAGAAATTCCTGGGTTGGTTGCTGCAGAAAATCTTAGAAGAACTTCTGAGGGAGCTCTGGAGGAATTCCTGGAGGAATTCCTGAAGGAATACCTGAATGAATTCCTGGATGAATCCATTGAGTAATCCATGCAGAAATCCCTGGGGGTATTCCTGAAGGAATCCCTGGAAGAACTTCTAGAGAAATCGCTGGAGGAATCCCTGGAGAAATTCTTAGGAAAATTCTTGGAGGAATCCCTGGAAAATTTCCTGGAGGAATTCCAGGAGAAATTTCTGGAGGAACTCTCGGGAGGAACTGTTGCGTACAGTTTCAGTACGCTTGCTGTTGAGTGGAACTGGTAACTCAAAAGCAAGAGTGTAGTACATAAGCGGCGGTGCGAAGGCCGACGGTGGTTATAATTTTACAACTCGGCAGTGTCGTTTGGTTAGTGAACGAGAAAGGGCACTGCAGTTAGGAGATACGTTTGTCCCGAGTGCGAATACCACATTGTAAGATTTAATACCAAGAAATGTAAAAATGTAATAATAATTGAATAAATAAATTGCAGTATTGAAGCTGCTTGGAGTAAGAAGCTGCTGTCGATGGGTGGTTTTAGTTCCGCGGGAAATCGTCCTAACAATCTTCAATAAATGTGATACATCAGCCAGCAGCATCCCGCCATGGAAAGTACGATGAGAGAACTTTCCCTTCTAGAAGAGAAGAGCAAGCTATGGCGGAAGCATCACGAGGAGCAGAAAGAGTTTTGGCGAAAGTATTATGAAGAGGAAGAACGCCACCTCGAAGAAGAATACCAGCGAGAACTGGTGAAAATGGAGGAAGAATTCGAGAAGGCAGCACAGAAAATGAGGGCAGATTTCAGCGCAAAGAGGGAAGCAGTGTTACGGCAATACGATGGGAGCAACGTCAGCAAGGGAACGGCGGAGGAGCCGATTCCAAAATGTGACAAAACCCAGCCACAAAATGACTGCAGTAAAACATCGTGTCCGAAAAAAGTAGCCTCTTCATCTTCTGTGCAGCAAAGCATCATCAGCGGTGATCGAGTGTGTACGACTCACACAAAGCGCAGCAAAACAATATCAGCTGATTCTACAGCTGTTTCGTTCATCAGCACCCGATTTCTGACGTCATCGACTCACAGCAGCAATCGAATGTATACTAAAATTCCAGAGGGTGAGTCAAAATACGAAACTGAAGCCGTGGGAACAATGGTCTTTGTGATGTGTGATGCGTACGGGACCTGTGCAAGACAAAACGACTCGGATCAATACGCTCGCCGCCGCCGCGGTAGAATGCGAGGCGATCGTCATCAATTAAAAACGATGCTGTTTGATCCCGGTGGGTATTGTGTTGAAGCAGTGGAACGAGTTGGCTCGATTTGGGTGTATGTACCTACCGCAATGTGCATCACCGACGGTACGGTGCTGCCATCTAGATCGAAGATGCTGAGTAGCAAAATAATTTGGAGATCTAGTTCGTCACCAGTTCCACGGGGGGGAATGTTGCGTACAGTTTCAGTACGCTTGCTGTTGAGTGGAACTGGTAACTCAAAAGCAAGAGTGTAGTACATAAGCGGCGGTGCGAAGGCCGACGGTGGTTATAATTTTACAACTCGGCAGTGTCGTTTGGTTAGTGAACGAGAAAGGGCACTGCAGTTAGGAGATACGTTTGTCCCGAGTGCGAATACCACATTGTAAGATTTAATACCAAGAAATGTAAAAATGTAATAATAATTGAATAAATAAATTGCAGTATTGAAGCTGCTTGGAGTAAGAAGCTGCTGTCGATGGGTGGTTTTAGTTCCGCGGGAAATCGTCCTAACAACTTCCTTGATGAGTTTTTAAGGAATGCATGAAGAAATCCTTGGGGGACACCCGTGGAATCCTCGGGGAATTTCTGAAGGAATTCCCGAGGAACTCATGCAGCATTTTTCGAAAAGTTTTTGAAGTAATTCCTGAGGAACTCCTGAAGGAATTCCAGCATAGCTCCTGAATAAATTTTCGAGAAACTGCTGGGAAACTCTTGAAGAATTTCACGGGAAGTCTTGAGACATTTCCTAGGAACTCGTAGAGATATCCTCGGAGAATATCACGATGAATTTCTGAAGGACTCCTGGAGGAATTTCCGAGGAACGACTAGAGGAAATCTTGGGTAATTTCCGACACTTTCAAATGCAATAAAGATCATTTGTATGTCAGTGGATGCACAAGCAACACAAAAAAATACTCAAAACATTACGAGATACAACAGAGGTAATCGTGGAAGAATAAAGTAAAGAGATACAAGAGTGTACAGCTCTTGGTACAGCTTGAAGGTCTTAATGCCAGAATAGTTTGGATGACCTAGATCACCAAGTGAATGTTGCTTAGTTATCAGAATTGCACCCTGAGGTTCTAAGAGTAACGTAGATTATATTCCGCAAGCATTCGCTACAATAAAAATATCCTAAGATTTACAGATATTGCGACCTACACTTCAAAATACATTGGGTCCATTTGTATGCCAGTTGTAAGTATCGGGTCAGCCAATCGGGAGCGTCTTAGAGACTCCCCGACTCAACTGCCTCAGGGTCGGCACGCCTACCCCTAATTTACCGCGGGACAGGGAAATTTCGCACTAGACCCAGGAAAACCACAAGCACTTCACTTTTCAAAAAACTCCCACTTTATTCTATCTTTCTTAACTTTTATTCTGACACAAGTTTGGCCTACTCCTTAACCTTCACTTCTTCCCACTTTCTTACACGCTAATCTGACCTTTTCTTCGTCGGGGCCCCTCTGCTCCTCACCAACCACCTGACCACGCTTTCCTCGCAGCCTGGTAACGGCCGCCGATGTTCTCCGTTGGTTCTTCACGGCTTCGGCCACGTCTGGCCACTTTCTGCTTCTGCGATGGCTCTAGGGGTTCGCGCTGCAGCTTCCTGGGACCTTCCCCCGCGTCCTAGGCTACCGATATTAGCGGATCGGTCTTCGGCCAACAACGATGCCGGAATTCACCCGGAATGGGGCACTAGGACAGCGTAGGGGCGGTAATAGAAATGTGGTGGTTTCTATACCAAAACGGCGGGGTCCTGTTGTGAATGGAATGGTCAAACCACGGTAATAGAAAATTAGTGGTCCATGGCCGTTACCTGATGTCCAATTTCCGCTCACTTCTTTCTCTTCTTCCTCTCGTCTTTCCACTCTTTCCACTATAGCTTTCGTGTAACTGAATTAGCTCACAATTTTTAACTTTTCCTCGAACTAGTCTCTTCAACTGTTTTTAGGCAAGTGAGCGAGTGGAATTTCAGTCTCTGCCTTCGGGGTTCTTGACCTGAGGCATCGGTCATTGCCCTTCCATTCGGGGTTCTTGCAATGGCCCCAAATTCGCCCTCCTTATGGCCGCCTGAATGATACCCTTCAAGACATCTGATGGTGGGTTTCTGAAGCTCCTTCGGTGGTAGCCAGGAGATAGGTGGTGGTAGTCAGAGTGGTTTCGCCTACTAACGCCCTACTTCTATGTCAGGTGGGTCTGCTAGGGAAAAACCTGCACTAGAGCAAAGTCTACCTGTCCTATATCCTTTTTCGCATAATTAAACACAAAATCACTTCGACACAACCAATTAACAAACCAAACACTTACACAGTGGACACCCAAATAGCAACAAATACAGATACTCGTAATATAATGAGGTGCAACAGACACAATCGTGAAAGAATTATACCGATAGAGTGAAGAAAAACAATAGTAGAGCCTGTAGACGTTGAAGTTCCTAATTCCAGAATAGTTTGGATAGCCTGGAATATCCCATGAATGTACCAAAAGCATTATAGATGTACACTGAGGTTCCATCAGCACTATAGACTACATTCCACGAAAAAAATTTCACAACTAAAGCATGAGACAGTATGGAGATATCGTAAGCCAAACTTCAAAGTGTATTGGAGGCATTTGTATTTCACGGAATGTCCAACTACCACAATATCAAGTTGCTCATAGCATTGTAAGGTGTAATGGACATCAACGTGTCTAAATTTCTTGGACAGAGTGACCACAAACGATGGTAGATGTTTTGGGTCTTAAGAAAATGAATTCCAGAGTAGTTTGGATGACCTAGATCACCCAATTTATGTACCATGTATTTTCAAGGGGTGCTTTGAGGCTTTTTGAGTACCGTAGACAATGTTCTGTAATCACTCATCGTGTATACAATTTGGTTGAGAATGTTAGATTTGTGTCACAAACTTCGGAGTACTTTGGAGGCCTTAGAATAGCTCTGGGATCAAAACTTCAACAGACTATGATGGGTAGTAATACATTGCATGTCTAGGATCAGTGAAAACTATTGATGCTTAGCAAAACGATGAAATTTCAGCAAAAACATGTATAATTTATAAAAAATACAAAAAAGCCACGTATTTTCGCCTCCCCGCAAAAGGGGTGAGGGTGCAAAGGGGGGAGGTACCATGCATTTCTTAGCACAACTATTCCCCTTGACTATAAAAAAAAATTCCGGTGTAAAATGTTTTAAAACAAAGAAGATATTGCATTTCTGCCAAAAGTAAATCGTCCCGGGTGTTTGCGGGTTAAGTTCTTTTTTTTCCTCTAATTGTCCTGAATACAAATATGTTTTGAAAGAAAATAACAACATAGGCGGCAATTCATTGAAAAAGTAATGGGATGCTTTTTAACCCTTATGTGGGCAGTAGTGTATACGGGTACCTTTTTCGATTTCCAATCTCAATATTTGTATTATTATTGAGAGTAGGAAGTTGAAACTCTGCTAGATCTCGTGAATATATATCTATTAACGGGGTTACCGAATTTCCAAGTGAGGAGGGGCAGGGGGAGGGGTTTCTGATTTTTTTATTACGTGTAATGCCGGCAGGGTACCCAGGTACCCATGAAACTGAAATAATCATATTTCTGTCAATTTTTCACCGATTTTAAAAACTTTTGGCTCATTTAACTCACAAACTCATTATTTATCTAGAAAATATTTGGTTGCTCCGGTATAATGAATGTAGTTTTCGGAAAATCCGGATTTTTCGGAAGCATGTCCTTATACCATATTGAATTCCACATTGTTGAGCCTAGGATACCGTATATTGGCCATTGCCAGCCATGGCCCCACGGGAAGCCTGATCCGAAATCGCAGCTACAAGGTCAACACGTTTTATGATCCCAGGCTGGTCAGATGGTATATGCTGAATCAATTTTAGGATGATTAATACCGATATTGCCACTAACCTATCGAAAATTCTGAGCATTGTTTTGTGTAAAATATAAGCCCGGAAATCCTTATTTCATAGCATTCGGTTCATTGAATTCGGAGATATAACAGCTCAAAGTTGACTATAGGATAATTCTACCTTTTTCTAAAATGCTTATAAATTCGTGCAGAATAGCCCACAAATGCAGAATCTTTTTCAAATTTTGTCCACTAAAGCACAACTGAGGAATTCCACGGAGTCATGTCAGTCGATCCTGAGCGACCATTTCAAAAATATCTGAAACTTTGCATAGTTTTTCAATTTCATCTAAATCGCCATTTTTCGATATTAAACCTTCCCGCATAGAAAAATACCGCTTGACATAAAGTCCAAACAGTTAATTTGCCCTAGCTGACACGGTTAGTTTTTCTCAAAAACTTACTTTATTGTTGAACAGTCTAAAAGCAGAAGCTGTTGCCTATAAACAACAGTTTGGTCAAACCATGCCTAACAGTTACACTATCTAGTAGTCTGCACGTATTGTTGAACAATATGGCGATACAAACTTGTTTAATATTGTGGCAATGTGTGTTCACCTCATATGAAACTGTTGGCCTTTATAATTGCACATCGCACTAACACCAGTGCAATTTACTATAATTCACTTATGTTCGACACTTTGGCAAACAGTTACATGCTTTTGTGTTTGTAAACGACAGAATTGATGAAAAATAAACGCTTCTCAAGCTGCAAAATCAACAACACCGTTTGGAGCTGGTCGGTTTCGCTCCCGGGGAGATTTTTTTCACTGCGGTCGCAGTGAAACCCGGGAATAAACAACAGTCGAGCCAGGCAGAAATAAACGGAATCATGAACTAGCTCGAAGGTAAGTTTTTCATGTCTGAATTACGGATTTTTAACAATGTGTCCTTAACCTATTTTACTCCCATGGATTTTTGTTTACAGGCCGGATGTGCATTATTTTATTGGCTGTTGGATGAGTATTGAGTACTATTGGACCGTAGGCGGGACATCAGCATCGAATGGAAACGATTCGGAGGCAAAATGATGAAACGAATGACACGATGAACGCCGGGAATCAAGCAGGGATCGATCAGCCCAGCTCCAGAGCTCGGAAGCGTTTCATTAACGCTGCTTGGATGGTTGATATAAGACGTGGTAGAGGCGGCAGAAAAAAAAATGGATTAGAAACGGATCCTTCTCGGCGCAGTATGGATATGTAAATTAGAACAATTTCTGCGGCCGCCTCTAAAACCAAATATGTATTGTGTTTATTTAGATTTTCAATAGGGGGATTCACTTAACAGCGTAAACTGATTAAACTGATTAAACGTCGCGATCACCAAG